>NC_091173.1:31787938-32017938 GCF_040958095.1 Procambarus clarkii | reverse complement strand
TTTCCTCTCCCAGATGATACCTTGTATCTGGCCTCCTGCTCCCTACACCTATCTTCATTACATTACATTTGGTTGGGTTAAACTCTTAACAACCATTTGTTCGACCATTCCTTCAGTTTGTCTAGGTCTTCTTGAAGCCTCAAACAGTCCTCTTCTGTTTTAATCCTTCTAATAATTTTAGCATCGTCCGCAAGCATTGAGAGAAATGAATCGATACCCTCCGGGAGATCATTTACATATATCAGAAACAAGATAGGACCGAGTACAGAGCCCTGTGGGACTCCACTGGTGACTTCACGCCAATCAGAGGTCTCACCCCTCACCGTAACTCTCTGCATCCTATTGCTTAGGTACTCCCTTATCCACTGGAGCACCTTACCAGCTACACCTGCCTGTCTCTCCAGCTTATGTACCAGCCTCTTATGCGGTACTGTGTCAAAGGCTTTCCGACAATCCAAGAAAATGCAGTTCGCCCAGCCCTCTCTTTCTTGCTTAATCTTCGTCACCTGATCGTAGAATTCTATCAAGCCTGTAAGGCAAGATTTACCCTCCCTGAACCCATGTTGGCGATTTGTCATGAAGTCCCTTCTCTCCAGATGTGTTACCAGGTTTTTTCTCACGATCTTCTCCATCACCTTGCATGGTATACAAGTCAAGGACACTGGCCTGTAGTTCAGTGCCTCTTGCCTGTCGCCCTTTTTGTATATTGGGACCACATTCGCCGTCTTCCATATTTCTGGTAGGTCTCCCGTCTCCAGTAACTTACTATACACTATGGAGAGTGGCAAGCAAAGTGCCTCTGCACACTCTTTCAGTATCCATGATGAGATCCCGTCTGGACCAACAGCCTTTCTAACATCCAGATCCAGCAAGTGTCTCTTGACCTCCTCTCTCGTAATTTTGAACTCTTCCAAGGCCGCCTGGTTTACCTCCCTTTCTCTAGCACAGTGACCTCACCTTGTTCTATTGTGAAGACCTCCTGGAACCTCTTGTTGAGTTCTTCACACACCTCTCTGTCATTCTCTGTATACCTGTCCTCGCCTGTTCTAAGTTTCAATACCTGTTCTTTCACTGTTGTTTTCCTTCTGATGTGACTGTGGAGTAGCTTTGGTTCGGTCTTGGCTTTGTTTGCTATATTATTTTCAAAACTTTTCTCTGCTTCTCTTCTCACCCTGACGTACTCATTCCTGGTTCTCTTGAATCTCTCTCTGCTTTCTGGTGTTCTGTTATTCCGGAAGTTCCTCCACGCCCTTTTGTTCTTGAGGTTATCTTGAGATGATTTCGGGGCTTAGTGTCCCCGTGGCCCGGTCCTCGACCAGGCCTCCACCCCCAGGAAGTAGCCCGTGACAGCTGACTAACACCCAGGTACCTATTTACTGCTAGGTAACAGGAGCATAGGGTGAAAGAAACTCTGCCCATTGTTTCTTGCCAGTGCCTGGGATCGAACCCAGGACCACAGGATCACAAGTGCAGCGTGCTGTCTGCTCGGCCGACCGGTTCGGTTTCTTAGCTTCCATACATGCCCTATTATACCATGGATTCTTTATTTGCTTCTCGGATATTTCCCTTTGGGCCGGGATGAACCTGTTTACTGCCTCCTGACACTTTTGGGTAACATAGTCCATCATACCCTGTACAGACTTATCTCTGAGGTCTGTATCCCAAGGTATTTCACTTAGGAAACTTCTCATCTGTTCATAATTCCCCTTTCGGTATGCCAGCCTTTTGATTCCTAGTTCTTTTTTGGGGGAGATAATTCCTAGCTCTACCAGGTACTCAAAGTTCAATACACTGTGGTCACTCATTCCCAAGGGCGCTTCCATCTTAACTTCCCTTATATCCCACTCATTTAGGGTAAATATCAAATCAAGCATTGCTGGTTCATCTTCTCCTCTCATTCTTGTTGGTTCTTTGATGTGCTGGCTTAGAAAGTTTCTTGTTGCCACGTCCAGCAGCTTAGCTCTCCATGTTTCTGGTCCTCCATGCGGGTCTCTGTTCTCCCAATCTATCTTCCCATGGTTGAAGTCTCCCATAATTAGTAGTCCAGATCCATTCCTGCTAGCAACAGAAGCTACTCTTTCTATTATGTTAATGGTGGCCATGTTGTTTTTTATCATATTCCTGTCTAGGCCTTCTGTCATTTGGTGGTGGATTATATACGAGTACGACTATTATTTTTTCCCTCCATTTGTTATGGTACCTGCTATGTAGTCACTGAAACCTTCACAGCCCTGAATAACCATCTCCTCAAAATCCCAGCCTTTTCTTACCAGCAGAGCTACACCACCCCCACCTCTTCCTTCCCTCTCTTTCCTCATAACATAATAGTCCTGTGGGAACACTGCGCTTGTTATCGTTTTTGTTAGCTTTGTTTCTGTGAGGGCTATTATGTCTGGGTTTTCCACTAGTACCCGTTCTCCAAGCTCATTTGCTTTATTTGTAATTCCGTCTATGTTAGTGTACATTGCTTTGAGGCTCACTTTCTTCTGTCCCTTCTCAAATCGCCTCCTTGGTGAGTGTTCTGCTGGTGGGGGAAGCTGTTCCATGGGTGTGAGGACCTGTGAGGTGGATAACAGGGTCTCAGAGGATACTGGGATGAGGAGCAGGGGATCCAGTGAAGGGGGAGGGACAGGGAGGGTATGGGGTGAAAGGGGAGGGAGGACAGGAAGGAAAGGGGAAGGGAGGACTCGGCGGGAGGTGGGGAGGGGTAGAAGGGTGGGGATTGGGTGTGAGGAGAGGGAGATTTGGCTGAACATTTGAGTGGGGGCAAGGAGGGTTTGGGGTAGGGGGGTTATCTATGCAGAGGGTGGCAGGGTTGTCCTCCCCTCTGGTGTTACTGGGTAGCTGGTTGTGGGTTCCCCCTCACCTCTGGGGGGTGTTGTGTTGGGAGCTGTGACTTCCTGGTTTTCCCCTCTTGTCCTGCGCCTCTTCCTTGCTTCTGCCGCCACGGCTCTCTTCTCCCTTGTCATGTCTCTCTGGAGGAATACATTTTTTATTTTTCCCACATTTTTCAGGGAGCTCTTCCTTGATAGAATCTTCTCCTTTGTGCTCTCGTTTGCAAACACTATCTTTATCACTCGGTCTCGGTCTTTGTTGTACCAATCTAGCCTGAAAACCTTCTCAATGCTATGCTCAGCCCCTTGCATGTCTAGTGCCTTTAGTACTTCATTCACTACTGCTTTGTCTTTGTCATTCCACTCTGTCCTATTAGAGCCTTCCTGCTCTTTAATACCCACAACAACCACTAATCTGTTCCTTTCCAGCAGTTGGCTAGTGGAGCGTGCCACCTCCTGTGAGGTGGCTGCTTTCATGGCCATGTCCATCAATGCAGTCATTACTTCAGAGTTATTTTTTTCAGTATTTCTGCAAATGTTGCTTTTATTGTGGCATTCTCATCCAAAAAACTATTACCACCTTCTCCCTGGATGATTTTCTGAGTCTCAGCCTCGATACCATTCTCTTTGAGGGCTCTAATCTCCTCCTTTGCTGCTGTCAGCTCTCTTTTCAGGTTGCTTATTTCGTTCTTCATTTCCTGCATCATTTCTTGCATCTCACTCTTGATGTCCTCCAGAAACTGCGCAAACATTTCCTTCATTTCATCACCTTGACTCTTCCCTGTTCCCCTGGTACCTCTGGCTGTCATGCTTGCCCCTGTTCCTATAGTTGTGCCGTGATAGGATTCGTCAGGAGGGCAGAGCGGGATAGGGGAGGAAGGGAAAGAGAGAGAGAGAGAGAGAGAGAGAGAGAGAGAGAGAGAGAGAGAGAGAAGAGAGAGAGAGAGAGAGAGAGAGAGAGAGAGAGAGAGAGAGAGAGAGAGAGAGAGAGAGAGAGAGAGAAAGAGAGAAAGGGAGTGATAAAGGGAGATAAATGGGTGGGTGGGGGCGATCCGACCTGTCCACTGAAGCGAGAAGAAAGTAGAAGGGGGAGGGGGGGGGAGGAGATGGAGAGAGAGGAGGGAGGGAGAGAGAGAGGGAGGAGAGAGGGAGAAAGAGAAGAGGGAGAGAGCGGGTGAGGGAGAGATGGGGTGAGGGAGAGAGGTGTGTATGTGTGTGTGTAATTACCTAAGTGTAATTACCTAAATGTAGTTACAGGATGAGAGCTATGCTCATGGTGTCCCGTCTTCCCAGCACTCTTTGTCATATAACGCTTTGAAACTACTGACGGTCTTGGCCTCCACCACCTTCTCACTTAACTTGTTCCAACCGTCTACCACTCTATTTGCGAAGGTGAATTTTCATATATTTCTTCGGCATCTGTGTTTAGCTAGTTTAAATCTATGACCTCTTGTTCTTGAAGTTCCAGGTCTCAGGAAATCTTCCTTGTCGATTTTATCAATTCCTGTTACTATTTTGTACGTAGTGATCATATCACCTCTTTTTCTTCTGTCTTCTAGTTTTGGCATATTTAATGCTTCTAACCTCTCCTCGTAGCTCTTGCCCTTCAGTTCTGGGAGCCACTTAGTAGCATGTCTTTGCACCTTTTCCAGTTTGTTGATGTGCTTCTTAAGATATGGGCACCACACAACAGCTGCATATTCTAGCTTTGGCCTAACAAAAGTCATGAACAATTTCTTTAGTATATTGCCATCCATGTATTTAAATGCAATTCTGAAGTTAGAAAGCATTGCATAGGCTCCTTGCACAATATTCTTTATGTGGTCCTCAGGTGATAGTTTTCTATCTAGAACCACTCCTAGATCTCTTTCTATATCAGAATTCTTTAACCCTTAAACTGCGCAACGCGCCTGCAGGCTCACGTCTGGTTTGCGCAACGCGCCTCCGGGTATTTGTATTTTTCACGTTCCATTCAAAACTCCCGCGGCTACATGGGGTTCACATCAGCTTCCTCAGGGCTCTTGTAAACAGACGCCATCTTTAAAAAAAATCGTGGTCCAGATTCCCGGGTGTGGGAGCCTCAGTAGTGTGTGAGCAACCAAGGCTGGCGCTCGCAGCATGAGCGCACAGCACTGCTGTTCAGCATGTGACCACAGCATCGCCTAATAATGTCAAAATATATATATAACTTGTATTATTTAGCTATGATAGTGTTATATTAGAGCCTGAGTGTGATAATGACTGGGTACAATGTTCAAATATCAGTGATTCAATGCTGTTCACGATGTTCACAGCGCTAGCCACAGCACCACAGCATTATTTCGTTCATCTAGGAATCTTCAAATGATTTCTTAGGTTCCTTTTCAAAATAAACGTGTGGTCAATTATTCATTTACAGGAATTAGTGACCAGGATTGTGATAATAGCAGGAATGTGGTTATAATTAGCGTTGTGCGTAGTATTGTGGAAGGAGGAATTTTGATGAGGGAGGGAGGGCGAGAATTGAGGTAGCCTCATTGTGTGTGTGGCTGCCACTCTTGTTTTGCTCACCATACTAGCTTAGTGGTTCACTATGGGCAACACATATGTACATGGGTATATATAGTGTGTGTATATAGTGTAAGAACAGCAACAGAAGAATGTTGAGAGGAGCTATTTTGGTGAGGGAGGTGACGTAATCGTAGCGTCGTCTGCTGTGTGATTTTTCATGCAGTGTATGGTGGCCACTGTACTGTTTGGACACAATACTGGCTTACTTGCATAGTTCTGGTAAATAAAACATGTAGATAGGTATATAGAACATGTGTAATAAGAACTATAACAATATGGTGGGAAGAGCAATGTTGGCGAGTAAGATGTTGGAGTGAGGGAGACAGGCTGGGTGTGGCTGCTCTCACTCGAGGTGTTCTGAATGTGTTCATGGCCAAATGCTCCTATTGGCCCATACGAGGCAGCTGCTATTGGCCCATACGAGGCAGCTGCTATTGGCCCATACGAGGCAGCTGCTATTGGCCCATACGAGGCAGCTGCTATTGCCCATACGAGGCAGCTGCTGTTGGCCCATACGAGGCAGCTGCTGTTGGCCCATACGAGGCAGCTGCTGTTGGCCCATACGAGGCAGCTGCTGTTGGCCCATACGAGGCAGCTGCTGTTGGCCCATACGAGGCAGCTGCTGTTGGCCCATGCGAGGCAGCTGCTATTGGCCCATACGAGGCAGCTGCTATTGGCCCATACGAGGCAGCTGCTATTGGCCCATACGAGGTAGCTGCTATTGGCCCATACGAGGCAGCTGCTATTGGCCCATACGAAGCAGCTGCTACACGGTGTTCTGAATGTGTTGATAGTGAATGTATATAGTGTGTGACAGTGTATAGTGTGTAAATAGATTGTATATATACACGAATTAGCATGATACATAGTAAATATGTGCTGCATATGTGTACACAAGTTTCATGCACGTAACACAGTGTCTACGGACAGTACGGATGTTGTACTGCGATATTATAGTGTACGCGTTCATTATACATTGGATTGGCACATAAAAACAATGAAAATGTATTTGGAAAGGTGTGCAAAAAATGAACGAAAATATATTCGCGGCAACTCGCGCGCCCCGCCCCGAGCGCCCCACCGACCCCGAGAGCTCACGGCACGGGCGCACGGGGAATGATGACGTCACGCCCCAACTTCCGGACCCCATAGCAGCCAAAGTAAGTACAATTTCGACTTTTTTTTTACATACCCATACTGAGGGAAGGGTTTTTGACACTTTAAAAAGAAAAAAGAATTTTTTCCAGAGAATTTATTTCCTGCGCACTGCAGGGGTGTCACATTTGGAGGCAACGCAGTTAAGGGGTTAAAGATTTCTCACATAATATATAGGTTGTGTGGGGTCTATGTTCTCCTAGTCCACATTCCATAACATGACATTTATTAACATTAAATTCCATTTGCCAAGTGGTGCTCCATATACTTATTTTGTCCAGGTCTTCTTGAAGGGCATGACAGTCATCTAAATTTCTTATCCTTCCTATTATCTTAGCATCATCAGCAAACATGTTCATATAATTCTGTATACCAACTGGTAGATCATTTATGTACACAATAAACATCACTGGTGCAAGAACTGAACCCTGTGGTACTCCACTTGTGACATTTCTCCATTCCGATACATTGCCTCTGATTACTGCCCTCATTTTTCTATCAGTCAGAAAATTTTTCATCCATGATAGAAGCTTACCTGTCACCCCTCCAATATTTTCCAGTTTCCAGAACAACCTCTTATGTGGAACTCTGTCAAAAGCATTTTTTAGGTCCAGATAGATGCAGTCAACCCAACC
This sequence comes from Procambarus clarkii, assembly GCF_040958095.1. Lineage (NCBI taxonomy): Eukaryota > Metazoa > Arthropoda > Malacostraca > Decapoda > Cambaridae > Procambarus > Procambarus clarkii. The sequence continues at coordinate 32,010,764 of NC_091173.1, read as the reverse complement.
ATCTCTTTCCTGTAATATCTCTGTGGCTCAATCATAGAAACTGAGTAAATTCGATACACAGGAACTTCCAGATCGAAAACCATACTGTCTGTCTGATATTATATCATTTCTCTCTAGGTGTTCTACCCATTTAGTTTTGATTAGTTTTTCCAATACTTTCACTATTACACTTGTCAATGATACAGGTCTATAATTGAGGGGGTCTTCCCTGCTGCCACTTTTGTAGATTGGAACTATGTTAGCCTGTTTCCACCCGTCTGCTACGATTCCTGTATACAGGGATGCCTGAAAGATCAGGTGAATTGGAATGCTGAGCTCAGATGCACATTCTCTCAGAACCCATGGTGAAACGCCATCTGGGCCAGCTGCTTTGTTCTTACCGAGCTCCTTGAGCATTTTTTCCACTTCGTCTCTAGACACCTCTATGTGTTCTATGTTGTTCTCTGGAATTCTTATTGTATCTGGTTCCCTAAAGATTTCATTTTGTACAAACACACTTTGGAACTTTTCGTTTAGTGTTTCACACATTTCCTTTTCATTTTCCGTGAATCTATTTCCCATTTTCAACCTCTGAATATTATCCTTTACCTGCAATTTGTTGTTTATGAATTTATAGAATAGACCTGGTTCTGTTTTACATTTGTCCGCAATCCCTTTTTCAAAATTTCTTTCTGCCTCTCTCCTCACTGCCGTGTAGTTGTTTCTCGCATCTTTGTATCGCTGGTATGTTTGGGGGTTCGGCCTCTTCCTGTATTGATTCCATTTTTGTGTCTTTCGGTCTCTAGCCCTCTCGCAATTTCTATTGAACCAATCCTGTTTCCTAGTTCTGCATCTCTGTTTTGGTATAAATTTTTTTGTGCCTTTATCATATATTTCACAAAACTTGCCATACATCTCATTCACTTCCTTGCCTAGCATCAAGTCTGTCCAATTATACTCACTAAAAAAATTCTAAGGTCACCATAATGTCCTCTCCTGAAGTCTGGTTTTTCAACTGCTTCAACCTCCTTATTTTCTTCCAGCTTATAACGCATTGCATACTTTATTCCCAAAAAGACATGGTCACTTTTACCCAAGGGAGGAAGGTACTGAATGTCAAATATCTCCTCCTCCTTCCTGGTAAATATCAAATCTAGCATGGAGGGAACGTCCCCTTCCCTCATCCTCGTAGCTTGTTTAACATCTTGATACAAGAATGTTTCCAGGATGAGGTCTACAAATTTACAGGTCCAAAAATCTTCTGTTTTAGCTTCATATGCTTCCCAGTCTATGGATTTCAAGTTGAAGTCACCGACTATCAACAGTCGTGATCTATCGTTATCCGCTCTCGCTATAATCTCTCTCATTATTGTTATAAGACCTTCACGTTTACTATCTAGCGCCTCCTTTGACCATGTGCTGCTTGGCGGTGGACTATATGCATTTATCATCATTAGTTTATCATCCTCATAGCAGATCTCTAGTGCTATTATGTCAACTTCTTGTGGATTGGCAGTCATTATTTCCTTCACCTTTAGGTGTTCTTTTACCAGCACAGCAACGCCACCGCCTTTCCTAATTTTTCTGTCCCGTCTCCAAATTGAGTAGCCCTAGTGTGTGTGTGTGTGTGTGTGTGTGTGTGTGTGTAATTACCTAAGTGTAATTACCTAAGTGTAGTTACAGGATGAGAGCTACGCTCGTGGTGTCCCGTCTTCCCAGCACTCTTTGTCATATAACGCTTTGAAACTACTGACGGTCTTGGCCTCCACCACCTTCTCACTTAACTTGTTCCAACCGTCTACCACTCTATTTGCGAAGGTGAATTTTCTTATATTTCTTCGGCATCTGTGTTTAGCTAGTTTAAATCTATGACCTCTTGTTCTTGAAATTCCAGGTCTCAGGAAGTCTTCCCTGTCGATTTTATCAATTCCTGTAACTATTTTGTATGTAGTGATCATATCACCTCTTTTTCTTCTGTTTTCTAGTTTTGGCATATTTAATGCTTCTAACCTCTCCTCGTAGCTCTTGCCCTTCAGTTCTGGGAGCCACTTAGTAGCATGTCTTTGCACCTTTTCCAGTTTGTTGATGTGCTTCTTAAGATATGGGCACCACACAACAGCTGCATATTCTAGCTTTGGCCTAACATGTGTGTGTGTGTGTGTGTGTGTGTGTGTGTGTGTGTGTGTAATTACCTAAGTAATTACCTAAGTGTAGTTACAGGATGAGAGCTACGCTCGTGGTGTCCCGTCTTCCCAGCACTCTTTGTCATATAACGCTTTGAAACTACTGACGGTCTTGGCCTCCACCACCTTCTCACTTAACTTGTTCCAACCGTCTACCACTCTATTTGCGAAGGTGAATTTTCTTATATTTCTTCGGCATCTGTGTTTAGCTAGTTTAAATCTATGACCTCTTGTTCTTGAAGTTCCAGGTCTCAGGAAGTCTTCCCTGTCGATTTTATCAATTCCTGTTACTATTTTGTACGTAGTGATCATATCACCTCTTTTTCTTCTGTCTTCTAGTTTTGGCATATTTAATGCTTCTAACCTCTCCTCGTATCTCTTGCCCTTCAGTTCTGGGAGCCACTTAGTAGCATGTCTTTGCACCTTTTCCAGTTTGTTGATGTGCTTCTTAAGATATGGGCACCACACAACAGCTGCATATTCTAGCTTTGGCCTAACAAAAGTCATGAACAATTTCTTTAGTATATCACCATCCATGTATTTAAATGCAATCCTGAAGTTAGAAAGCATTGCATAGGCTCCTTGCACAATATTTTTTATGTGGTCCTCAGGTGATAGTTTCCTATCTAGAACCACTCCTAGATCTCTTTCTTTATCAGAACTCTTTAAAAATTTCTCACATAATATATAGGTTGTGTGGGGTCTATGTTCTCCTATTCCACATTCCATAACATGACATTTATTAACATTAAATTCCATTTGCCAAGTGGTGCTCCATATACTTATTTTGTCCAGGTCTTCTTGAAGGGCATGACAGTCATCTAAATTTCTTATCCTTCCTATTATCTTAGCATCATCAGCAAACATGTTCATATAATTCTATATACCAACTGGTAGATCATTTATGTAGACAATAAACATCACTGGTGCAAGAACTGAACCCTGTGGTACTCCACTTGTGACATTTCTCCATTCCGATACATTGCCTCTGATTACTGCCCTCATTTTTCTATCAGTCAGAAAATTTATCATCCATGTTAGAAGCTTACCTGTCACCCCTCCAATATTTTCCAGTTTCCAGAACAACCTCTTATGTGGAACTCTGTTGAAAGCCTTTTTTAGGTCCAGATAGATGCAGTCAACCCAACCATCTCTTTCCTGTAATATCTCTGTGGCTCGATCATAGAAACTGAGTAAATATAATACACAGGATCTTCCAGATCGAAAACCATACTGTCTGTCTGATTTTATATCATTTCTCTCCAGGTGTTCTACCCATTTAGTTTTGATTAGTTTTTCCAATACTTTCACTATTACACTTGTCAATGATACAGGTCTATAATTGAGGGGGTCTTCCCTGCTGCCATTTTTGTAGATTGGAACTATGTTAGCCTGTTTCCACACGTCTGCTACGATTCCTGTACACAGGGATGCCTGAAAGATCAGGTGAATTGGAATGCTGAGCTCAGATGCACATTCTCTCAGAACAGAAGTGTGTGTGTGTGTGTGTGCGTGTGTTTTAGCGTGTGCGCGCTTGTGTGCACGCTTGTGTGAGTGCATACGTACGTGGGCAGGCGTGCCTGTGTCATGAGTTCCCTTAAGCGTTACCTCTACCTAAATGAGCCACTTTGAGATTTTTAAATATATATGATATCCTGAACAAGAATTTGATATTCTACCTCACTCTGTACACCTGATTAATTGACCAGAGAGGGGGTACATACCAGTCTGCCTCCTGTTCACACAACTAGATGAGTAAGGACGATGTATGATGACGATGGTTATCCGTCGTTGTCTCCCACTAGGTGATTCACTAAGTGCTAGTAGATTGATGATGTCGGTTCTTCTCTGTCTACACAAGGCTCTGGAGTCAGTCACTGTATCGTTGAGTGACAGTTCACTAATTTACTGTACCACTGATCACAGTCACCACTCAACAAACACAATCAGGCAGGTCCACGGCGGGTCGTCCCACCTGGCCGTAAGGTCAGGTTGCTCCACGCGGTCCTCCACACTTACATGCACCGGTGATCCACTAGCTCCACTTTGGTTTCTTCGCACTATTGCTAGCGATATGACTATGCTATGTAGCACCCTGCTAGCCACACACCAGTTGATTGACAGTTGAGAGGCGGGACCAAAGAGCCAAAGCTCAACCCCCGCAAGCACAATTAGGCGAGTACACTGCGAGAGGCCAAATACTATGATCTAGCCTCTATACTCCTTCAATGTCCCGAGAAATTGACAAATTTCCGGAGACCTCACTAATCGTGTGTGTCCCCTACCGACTCACGGCTACTACTATGTGTGCGTGTGTGTGTGTAATTACCTAAGTGTAATTACCTAAGTGTAGTTACAGGATGAGAGCTACGCTCGTGTTGTCCCGTCTTCCCAGCACTCTTTGTCATATAACGCTTTGAAACTACTGATGGTCTTGGCCTCCACCACCTTCTCCCCGAACTTGTTCCAACCGTCTACCACTCTGTTTGCGAAAGTGAATTTTCTTATATTTCTTCGGCATCTGTGTTTAGCTAGTTTATATCTATGACCTCTTGTTCTTAAAGTTCCAGGTCTCAGGAAATCTTCCCTATCGATTTTATCAATTCCTGTTACTATTTTGTATGTAGTGATCATATCGCCTCTTTTTCTTCTGTCTTCTAGTTTTGGCATATTTAATGCCTCTAACCTCTCCTCGTAGCTCTTGCCCTTCAGCTCTGGGAGCCACTTAGTAGCATGTCTTTGCACCTTTTCCAGTTTGTTGATGTGCTTCTTAAGATATGGGCACCACACAACTGCTGCATATTCTAGCTTTGGCCTAACAAAAGTCGTGAACAATTTCTTTCGTATATCGCCATCCATGTATTTAAAAGCAATTCTGAAGTTAAAAAACGTGGCATAGGCTCCTCGCACAATATTCTTTATGTGGTCCTCAGGTGATAGTTTTCTATCTAGAACCACCCCTAGATCTCTTTCTTTATCATAATTCTTTAAAAATTTCTCACATAATATATAGGTTGTGTGGGGTCTATGTTCTCCTATTCCACATTCCATAACATGGCATTTATTAACATTAAATTCCATTTGCCAAGTGGCGCTTCATGTACTTATTTTGTCCAGGTCTTCGTGAAGGGCATGACAATCATCTAAGTTTCTTATCCTTCCTATTATCTTAGCATCATCAGCAAACATGTTCATATAATTCTGTATACCAACTGGTAGATCATTTATGTAGACAATAAACATCACTGGTGCAAGAACTGAACCCTGTGGTACTCCACTTGTGACATTTCTCCAGTCCGATACATTGCCTCTGATCACAGCCCTCATTTTTCTATCAGTCAGAACATTTTTCATCCATGTTAGAAACGTACCTGTCACTCCTCCAATATTTTCCAGTTTCCAGAACAACCTCTTATGTAGAACTATGTCGAAAGCCTTTTTTTAGGTCCAGATAGATGCAGTCAACCCAACCATCTCTTTCCTGTAATATCTCTGTTGCTCGATCATAGAAACTGAGTAAATTCGATACACAGGATCTTCCAGATCGAAAACCATACTGTCTGTCTGATATTATATCATTTCTCTCCAGGTGTTCTACCCATTTAGATTTAATTATTTTTTCCAATATTTTGACTATTACACTTGTCAATGATACCGGTCTATAATTAAGGGGGTCTTCCCTGCTTCCACTTTTGTAGATTGGAACTATGTTAGCCTTTTTCCACACATCAGCTACAACTCCTGTAAACAGGGATGCCTGAAAAATCAGTTGAAGAGGAATGCTGAGCTCCAGTGCATATTCTCTCAGAACCCATGGTGAAACTCCATCTGTGTACTCACCTAATTGTACTCACCTAATTGTGCTTGCGGGGGTTGAGCTCTGGCTCTTTGGTCCCGCCTCTCAACCGTCAATCAACTGGTGAACAGATTCCTGAGCCTATTGGGCTCTATCATATCTACATTTGAAACTGTGTATGGAGTCAGCCTCCACCACATCACTTCCTAATGCATTCCATTTACTAACTACTCTGACACTGAAAAAGTTCTTTCTAACTTCTCTGGCTCATTTGGGTACTCAGCTTCCACCTGTGTCCCATTGTTCGTGTCCCACCAGTGTTGAATAGTTCATCCTTGTTTACCCGGTCGATTCCCCTGAGGATTTTGTAGGTTGTGATCATGTCCCCCCTTACTCTTCTGTCTTCCAGTGTCGTAAGGTGCATTTCCCGCAGCCTTTCCTCATAACTCATGCCTCTTAGTTCTGGGACTAGTCTAGTAGCATACCTTTGGACTTTTTCCACCTTCGTCTTGTGCTTGACAAGGTACAGGCTCCATGCTGGGGCCGCATACTCCAGGATTGGTCTTACGTATGTGGTGTACAAGATTCTGAATGATTCCTTACACAGGTTCCTGAACGCCGTTCTGATGTTAGCCAGCCTCGCATATGCCGCAGACGTTATTCTCTTTATGTGGGCTTCAGGAGACAGGTTTGGTGTGATATCAACTCCTAGATCATTCTCTCTGTCTGTTTCATTAAGTACTTCATCTCCTATTCTGTATCCTGTGCCTGGCCTCCTGTTTCCACTGCCTAGTTTCATTACTTTGCATTTACTCGGGTTGAACTTCAACAGCCATTTGTTGGACCATTCACTCAGTCTATCCAGGTCATCTTGTAGCCTCCTACTATCATCCTCTGTTTCAATCCTCCTCATAATTTTTGCATCGTCGGCAAACATTGAGAGGAACGAATCTATACCCTCTGGGAGATCATTTACATATACCAGAAACAGTATAGGTCCAAGGACTGACCCCTGCGGGACTCCACTTGTGACGTCTCGCCAATCTGAGACCTCACCCCTCTCACAGACTCGTTGTCTCCTGTTGCTTAGGTACTCCTCTATCCACCGGAGTACCTTCCCTCTCACTCCAGCCTGCATCTCCAACTTTCGCACTAGCCTCTTGTGTGGCACTGTATCAAAGGCTTTCTGACAATCCAAAAATATGCAGTCTGCCCACCCTTCTCTTTCTTGCCTTATTTTTGTTGCCTGGTCGTAGAATTCAAGTAACCCTGTGAGGCAGGACCTGCCATCCCTGAACCCATGTTGATGCTGTGTTACAAAGTTCCTTCGCTCCAGATGCTCCACTAGTTTTTTTCGCACAATCTTCTCCATTCTCAATGTTCTGTGTGCGTGTGTGTGTGTGTGTGCATGTGTGGGCGTGTGAGTGTGTTGAGTGCGGGAGTGTTTGTGTATAGGGGGAGGGGTAGGGGGGTGTCTTGGGACAGTGTAAGGCGTGGGAAGGTGTGGGGGGAAGATGGGTGAGCGGTCACCAGGGTAGCATGTGTCAAGCCCCGTACCCAAGTGAGCCACATGGAGTTGTATATTTGAGATATTGAGACCTACTTTAAATTAGGTATTTTAAGTCACTCTGTACACCTTATTGATGACCTAGATTGGGGTACCTACCGTCAGTTCACCCCGAGCAAGCACGCCTAGGTGAGTTTGAAGAGATGTCCTTATGACGGGGTTGGTCGCCTGTCCTCTCCTCTCCCTGGTATCAATGTTGTCTCCACGTGCTCCTGGCATACATTCGTTCCTATCTTCCTCACTGGTCGTCAGCCACTATGTGCACTTAGTATACAATCCTAAACGGTGCACACACTTCAGGGGATCAATCACTATGTATGCCAATCCGCTTCACAACACATTACTCAGCAAGCAAATCGTAGGTCCTGGCTAGGCTGGGTGGCTAGGCTGACCCATCGGTACACACTGATCTTGCCACTCGACCTTATTTTTGCTTTCTTAATTGCTCTACCGCTGTAGGAGCTCACAATACACTTGATCACTGCGTTTGCGTACACTCCTGTGACAAAAAACTATGTTTCTTGTCTCCGTAACACTTCAATGTCTCGAGATAAATGATGTTATTCGCGGACCCTATGGACACCACGTGTGACTCTCTCCAGACTCTGTGTGTGTGTGTGTGTGTGTGTGTGTGTGTGTGTAGTCACCTAATTGTGCTTGCGGGTGTTGAGCTTTGTCGCTTTGGTCCCACCTCTCAACTGTCAATCGACTGGTGTACAGATTCCTGAGCCTACTGGGCTCTGTCATATCTACATTTGAAACTGTGTATGGAGTCAGCCTCCACCACATCACTTCCTAGTGCATTCCATTTATTAACTACTCTGACACTGAAAAAATTCTATCTAACGTCTCTGTGGCTCATCTGGGTACTAAGTTTCCACCTGTGTCCCCTTGTTTGTGTCCCACCCGTGCTGAAGAGTTTGTCTTTGTCCACCTTGTCAATTCCCCTGAGAATTTTGTAGGTGGTTATCATGTCTCCCCTTACTCTTCTGTTTTCCAGGGACATGAAGTTCAGCTCCTTTAGCATTTCCTCGTAACTCATTCCTCTCAGTTCCGGGACGAGCCTGGTGGCATACCGCTGAATCTTCTCTTACTTTGTCTTGTGTTTAACTAGGTATGGACTTCAGGCTGGAGCTGCATATTCCAGGATTGGTCTTACATAAGTGGTATACAGGGTCCTGAATGATTCCTTACACAAGTTTCTTAAGGCAGTTCTTATATTGGCCAGTCTAGCATATGCCGCTGATGATATCCTTTGATGTGGGCCTCTGGGAACAGGTTTGGTGTGATATCAACCCCCAGATCTTTCTCTCTATTTGGCTCTTGCAGGATTTTACCTCCCAGGTGGTACCTTGTGTTCAGCCTCCTAATCCCTTCACCTAATTTCATCACTTTGCACTTTCCTGAGTTGAACTTTAGCAGCCATTTTCTAGACCATTCCTCCAGTTTGTCCAGGTCATCCTGTAGTCTCTGTCTCTCTTCATCCATCTTGATTCTTTTCATAATTTTTGCATCATCAGCAAACATTGAGAGGAATGAGTCTATACCCTCCGGAAGATCATTTACATATATTAGAAACAGGATGGGTCCTAGTACTGAGCCCTGTCGGACTCCGCTGGTAACATCTCGCCACTCTGATGTGTCCCCCCTCACCGTTACTCGCTGTTTCCTGTTGTTTAAGTACTCCTTTATCCACTGCAGCACCTTCCCTTTTACTTCTGCCTGTTGCTCCAACTTTTTTACAGCCTTTTAACCCTTCAATTGCGCATCGCATCATATGATGCTTTGGCCGACTTGCAGTAAATTGCGCATCGCATCATATGATGCTTTGGAGTACTACGCAAGATTTAAACGGCCCGTGGATACACGGGGTTCACCACACCTTCATCAGGGCTCTTGTAAACAGACGCCATTTTAAAAAAAAATCGTGGGCCAAACTCCCGGGTGTTAGGGGCCTCAGTATTGAGTCAGCTACCAAGCCTGACGCACGCAGCATGAGCTCACAGCACTGCTGTTCAGCTTGTGACCACAGCATCGCCTAAAAATGCCATAATATACTTGTTCATGCTATTATGTAGCAATGATATTATTACAGAAGACCCCTGACTGTGATAAAACTGACCAGGGTTCAAATAATAGCAGGATTGTGGTGATATTTGGCACTGTGCGCCATGGAGGGAGGAGTAATGCTGTGGGAGGGAGGATGGTGGCGTTGTCTTTTGAGTGTGTGTGGCCACCTTTTATTGACTGCACTCACCATACCAGCTTAGTGGTTTGCTATGGTGAACACAAATGTAGATACTTATATATAAAACGTGTGTATAGTGTGAGATAACAGTGAGAGTAGGAGGTTGGGAGCCGCCATTTTGATGAGGGTGGAGCGTCGTCTGCAGGACTTATCATGTTGTTTACTGATGACCACGATGGTCTTTGGACACTATACCAGTTTACTTGTACAGGTATGGTGAATAAAACAGGTAGATATTTATATATAATGTGTGTATATAGCGTAATAACACCACAAACAGTGTTGTTGTAGGAGAAATATTAGTGCGTCTGGCCTTGAGGGCGGCCGCCACCAGCTGACTGTGTGAGTAGCTTCGTCTCTGTGCCTTTACTCACCATGCAAGCTTAGATGTACAGTTATGGTGAACAAAACATGTAAATACTTATATATAACGACTGTTTTTTTAAATCAAAAACAGTATGGTGGGTGGAGAATGGTGGCAAGTCAGGTGAGGTGATGTGAGGGAGGGAGTGGCAGCCAGTGGCAGCCAGTCACTGTCTGCCACTGCCACTCAGCATTCCAACTTAGTGGTTTGTCATGGTGAACAAAACATGCAGATACTTATATATAACCTGTGTATATAGTGTAATAACCGACAAAGTATTTGTTCACTGTTTGATAAACATAATTGAATCAACAATATGCACACCATATTTTTGAGTACAGCGATGATTCACTCATTTTATTATATAAATATATCACACTACACACTATTGAATAATATTACAGCAAAAAAACTACGAAAAATCAATCAGAGACATTGAAATAATTAGGTAATTATCTCTTTGTGGAAACTCTGGCCTGACAGCTGGCGATCAACAGACCGCCTGGGACGCACGCTCAGTCAGCGCCTGATTTTTGCCACACTTCCCCGCCCTATAGTGGGCAATATATGCCACTTACGATTTTTTTATTATTTTTCCCGTGATCAGTGAACACAAATTAACAGGTTAGGAAGAAAAAATATTTTTTTTTTTTTTTTTTTTTTGGTATGCGCCTGTGGGTGTCAAATGGTATATAACTATGCGCCATTTAAGGGTTAAGGGGTACTGTGTCAAAGGCTTTCTGACAGTCCAGGAAAATGCAGTCGGCCCACCCTTCCCTTTCCTGCCAAATTTTTGTTGCCTGGTCATAGAATTCTAGTAAACCTGTGAGGCACAATTTACCATCTCTGAACCCATGGAGGTGGTGCGTTACAAAGTTATTTCCCTCCAGATGCTCTACAAGCCTTTTCCTCACGATCTTCTCCATTACCTTGCATGGTATACAAGTTAGGGAAACTGGCCTGTAGTTCAGTGCCTCTTGCCTGTCACCATTCTTGTATATTGGGACTTCATTACCTGACTTTAAACTTTCTGGTGGGTCTCCTGTTTCCAGTGACCTGTTATACACTATAGAGAGTGGCACACTTAGTGCTTCTGCACCTTCCTTTAGTAGCCTGGTTGATACCTGGTTGATGGGTTCTGGGAGTTCTACTCCCCAAGCCCGGCCCGAGGCCAGGCTTGACTTGTGAGAGTTTGGTCCACTAGGCTGTTGCTTGGAGTGGCCCGCAGGCCCACATACCCACCACAGTCCGGTTGGTCCGGCACTCCTTGGAGGTATAAATCTGGTTTCCTCTTAACCCTTAAACTGCGCATGGCGTATATATACGCCCTGAGTAACATGTCCCACAGTGCGCATGGTGTATATATACGCCATAGGGTGCCAGGCCCGATTCAAATGGCCCGCGGCTACATGGGGTTCACAGTAGCTTCCTCAGGGCTCTTGTAAACAGACGCCATTTTTTAAAAAAATCGTGGGCAATATTCTCAGGTGTGAGAGGCTCAGTACTGTTGGAGCAACCAAGGCTGGAGCACGCAGCATGAGCAAACAGCATTGCTGTTCAGCTTGTGACCACAGCATCGCCGAAAAATGTCAAAATAAATATATAATTGTTATTATTTAGCCATGACAATATTACAGATGACCCATGACTGTGATATAAATAACCAGGGTTGTGATAATAGCAGGATTGTTGTAATAATTAGCGCTGTGGGAGGAGTGATGCTGAGAGACAGCATCGTTTACTGACTGTGTGGCTACCTGTTATTGTTTGCATTCACCATACCAGGTCAGTAGTTCTCTATGGTGAACACAAATGTAGATACTTATATATAATGTGTGTATTAGTGTAATAACAGCAAAAGGATTATGCTGGGAGGAGCCATATGGGTGACAGAGGTGACGTCGTCTTCACGATTTGTCTAGCTGTTTAGAGGGTGGCCACTATGCTCTTTGGGCACACTACAAGCTTAGGTGTACAGTTACGGTGCATAAAACATGTAGAAACTTATATATAATATGTGTATATAGGTTAATAACACTGCAAACAGTATTGTTGGGGGAGAAAGTTTAGTGCATGTGACCTTGAATGAGTGAGGGAGCCGCCATCTCTGTATAGCGATGACACTTAGTGCCTGAACTAAATATATCAGCTTAGCTGTACAGTTGTGGTGAACAAAATATATACATACTTATATATAATGTCTGTATATAGTGTAATAACATCACAAATGGTATTGTTGGGGAAGAAAGTTTAGTGTGTGTGTTGAGGGAGTGGCAGCAAGTGGCTAGCATAACGAACCAACTTAGTGGTTCGTTATGGTGACCAAAACATGCAGATACTTATATATAACCTGTGTATAGAGTGTAATAGCAGCAAAACTATTTGTTTATTGTTTTATAAACATAATAATTGAATCACTAATATGCACATCGTACTTTTGAGTATAGCGACTATTCACCACTTTTATTATATAAATATATTACAATACACACTATTGAAAAATATTACAGCAAAAAAACTCAGAAAAAATCAATCAGAGACATTGAAACAATTAGGTAATAATATCTTTGTGGCAACTCCCACCTGTCAGCGTGGGTGACGCTGGCCGGGTCTGACGACCGCTCTGTCAACGCCCACTTTTTGCCAGACTTCCTCGGTCAATTGCACCCAAAATATGTCACCTACGATTTTTTTTTCTTTTTCCCGTGCTCAGGGGACACAAATTAACATGTTTAAAAGACGAAAAAAAATTTTGATTTTTTTTTTCTTGCGCACAGGGGTGTATATGTCCGCAGGACCCCTGAGCAGTGTAAGGCTTAAAGATGACCACGGTTGTTCCGGCAAGCCATGGTGAGATTCTGTCAGGCCCATGAGAGAAAGCCTTCACATCAGCTTCCTCAGGGCTCTTGTAAACAGATGCCATCTTTAAAAAAAATTGTGGTCCACATTCCCAGGTGTGGGAGCCTCAGTAGTGTGTGAGCAACCAAGGCTGGCGCTCGCAGTATGAGCGCACAGCACTGCTGTTCAGCGTGTGACCACAGCATCACCTAATAATGTCATAATATATATATAACTTGTATTATTTAGCTATGATAGTATTATAGAAGAGCCTGAGTGTGATAATGACTGGGTACAATGTTCAAATATCAGTGATTCAATGCTGTTCACGATGTTCACAGCGCTAGCCACAGCACCATAGCATTATTTCGTCCATTTAGGAATCTTCAAACTACTTTTTAGGTTCCTTTTCAAAATAAACTTGTGGTCAATTATTCATTTACAGGAATTAGTGACCAGGATTGTGGTTATAATTAGCGTTGAGCGTAGTATTGTGGAAGGAGGAATTTTGATGCGGGAGGGAGGGAGGGACGGAGATAATTGAGGTAGCCTCACTGTGTGGCAGCCACTCTTATTTTGCTCACCACACTAGCTTCGTGGTTCGCTATGGGAAACACACATGTACATGGGTATATACAGTGTGTGTGTGTATAGTGTAATAAAAGCATCAAGAGTTGGAGTGAGGGAGGGCTGGCTGGGTGTGGCTGCTCACACTCGTGGTGTTCTGAGTGTGTTGATGGTGAATGTATATAGTGTGTGACAGTGTATAGTGTGTACATATGTTATAAATATACATAAATGAACGTGAAACATTGGAGTGAATAACTGTATGATGGGGGGAGGAATGTTGGTGAATACAATGTTGGAGGAGTGAGGGAGGGCTGGCTGCGTGTGACAGCTCACACTCGCGGTGTTCTGAGTGTGTTGATCGTGAATGTATAGTGTGTTTGACAGTGTATAGTCTGTAAATAGATTGTATATATACATAAATTAGCATGATACAAGGTAAATATGTGCAACATATGTGTACACAAGTGTCATGCATGTAACACAGTGTCCTCAGACAGTACGGATGTTTTACTGCCATAATATGGTGTACGTGTTCATTATACATAGGATTAGCACGTAAAAACAAATAAAATATATTTGAAACTGTGCGCAAAAAATGAACAAAAATATATTCGCGGCAACTGGCGCGCCTCGCCCAGGGCGCCCTACTGGCCCCCGGAAGCGTACGTCACGGACGAACGGGGAATGATGACGTCACGCGCTAACTTACGGACCCCATAGCACCCAAAGTAAGTGCACGTTCAAATTTTTTTTGACATACCCATACTGAGAAAAGGGTTTTTGACACTTTAAAAAACTAAAGAATTTTTTCAAGATAATTTATTTCCTGCTCACTGGGGGGGGGGGGTGTCATATTTATAGGCCGCGCAGTTAAAGGGTTAACATGTTGAAACATGAATATTTCCAGGATGAGGTTTACAAATCAACAAGTTCAAAAATCCTCCGTTCTAGCTTCATATGATTCCCAGTCTATGGATTTTAAGTTGAAGTCACCAACTATCAACAGTCGTGAATTATCATTATCCGCTCTCGCTATAATTTCTCTCATTATTGTTATAAGACCCTCTCGTTTATTATCTAGCTCCTCCTTTGTCCATGTGTTGTTTGGCGGTGGACTATATGCATTTATGATCATTAGTTTATCATCCTGATTGCATATCTCTAGTGCTATTATGTCAACTTCTCGTGGATTGGCAATTATTATTTTGTTTACCGTTAGGTGTTCTTTCACCAGCACAGCAACGCCACCGCCTTTTCTAATTTTTCTGTTCCTTCTCCAGACCAAGTAGCCTCCTGGGAATATGACCCCCATTTAAAATATCATCTTCAAGTTTTGTCTCTGTGAGTGCCACAATGTCTGGTGTCTGCAGCTGTATTACATCACTTAACTCCAGTATCTTTGATCTAACTCCATCTATGTTGGTGTATGCAATTTTCAGGAACTTGTTCCCCCTCTCCTTATTCTTCACTCCCCCTCTCCCTAATCCTTTTGTTGGTTTGCCTTTATGTACCCCTTTACTGGTTTGCCTACCCCTATCACTTTGTAGAAAAAAGAATTGATTTCTTCTTCATTCCTGCTCTCATTTAAACGTTTTGCCTCGGCGAGGTTCAGTTTCAGCTTCTAAATTAAGGTCTAAAATTAAGGGGGTCTTCCCTGCTTCCACTTTTGTAGATAAGAACTATGTTAGCCTTTTTCCATACATCAGCTACAACTCCTGTACACAGGGATGCCTGAAAAATCATTTGAAGTGGAATGCTGAGTGTAGGTGCACATTCTCTCAGAATCCATGGTGAAACTCCATCTGGACCAACTGCTTTGTTCTTACTTAGCTCCTTGAGCATTTTTTCCACTTCGTCTCTAGACACCTCTATGTGCTCTATGTTGTTCTCTGGAATTCTAATTGTGTCTGGTTCCCTAAAAATTTCATTTTGTACACACTTAGGAACTTTTCGTTTAGTGTTTCACACATTTCCTTTTCATTTTCCGTGAATCTATCTCCCATTTTCAACCTCTGAATATTATCCTTTACCTGTAATTTGTTGTTTATGAATTTATAGAATAGACCTAGTTTTGTTTTACATTTGTCTGCAATCCCTTTTTCAAAATTTCTTTCTGCCTCTCTCCTCACTGCCGTGTAGTTGTTTCTCGCATCTTTGAATCGTTGGTATGTTTGGGGGTTTGGCCTCTTCCTGTATTGATTCCATATTTGTGTCTTTTGGTCTCTGGCCCTCTCGCAATTTCTACTGAACCAATCATGTTTCCTAGTTTGCATCTCTGTTTTGGTATAAATTTTTTGTGCCTTTATCATATATTTCACAAAACTTGACATACATCTCATTCACTTCCTTGCCTAGCAACAGGTCTGTCCAATTATACTCACTAAAAAAATTTCTAAGGTCGCCATAATGTCCTCTCCTGAAGTCAGGTTTTTCAACTGCTGCAACCTCCTTATTTTCTTCCAGATTATAACGCATTGCATACTTTATTCCCAAAAAGACATGGTCACTTTTACCCAAGGGAGGAAAGTACTGAATGTCAAATATCTCTTCCTCCTTCCTGGTAAATATCAAATCTATCATGGAGGGAACGTCCCCTTCCCTCATCCTCGTAGCTTGCTTAACATGTTGATAGAAGAATGTTTCCAGGATGAGGTTTACAAATCTACAAGTCCAAAAATCTTCTGTTTTAGCTTCATATGCTTCCCAGTCTATGGATTTCAAGTTGAAGTCACCGACTATCAACAGTCGTGATCTATCATTATCCGCTCTCGCTATAATTTCTCTCATTATTGTTATAAGACCTTCTTGTTTGCTATCTAGCTCCTCCTTTGACCATGTGCTGCTTGGCGGTGGACTATATGCATTTATGATCCTTAGTTTGTCATCTCCATGTCTGATCTCTAGTGCTATTATGCCAACTTCTTGTGGATTGGCAGTCATTATTTCCTTCACCTTTAGGTGTTCTTTCACCAGCACAGCAACACCACCGCCTTTCCTAATTTTTCTGTCCCGTCTCCAAATTGAGTAGCCCCTTGGGAATATGACCTCATTTAAATTAACATCTTCAAGTTTTGTCTCCGTGAGTGCAACAATGTCTGGTGTCTGCAGCTGTATTACATCACTTAACTCCAGTATCTTCAATCTCACTCCATCTATGTTGGTGTATGCAATCTTCAGGAACTTGTTCCCCCTCTCCTTATTCTTCACTCCCCCTCTTTCTAATGATTTTGTTGGTTTGCCTTTATGTACCGCTTTACTGGTCTGCCTACCCCTAACACTTTGTAGAAAAAAGAATTGATTTCTTCTTCATTCCTGCTCTCATTAAAACGTTTTGCCTCGGCGAGGTTCAGTTTCAGCTTCTCTCTGTCTTCTTTTGAAAGATCTCGTCTTAACGACCACACTTTCCTATCCTCATCACTGTAATTTTCTAGCATTCCTTACTACTTCTTCCATCTGTTTGGCACCGTTTAGGGTGATCCTCAAAGGTTGAACTTTCCCTTTTACGTATCTGCCTCTTATCCTGTAGTCGCACACATTCTCTATGGTAGTAAGACCTACGAGGCCAACAATTTTATCTACTACTTTCGCTTCTTCTACAGCTCTGCCTGACCTAGATGTTATCTCTTTTTCTTTGCAACCAAAAATTATCAGGGACTTACTCCGATCAACTGAGTTTTGCACCAACTTCGGGTTAGATGCCAATTCCTTTCTCACTTCCAGCCTAATGTTTGTTTTGTCTTGGTTGCTGCAGTGTTTGGCTTCCTTCACTGCTTCTTCAATTTTTTCCTTCTCCTTAGCCACTTGTGCATAGGTGAGTTGCATATCTTTCTTGCACTGTTCTATTCCCTGTGTAACTTCCTCCATCTGTGCTGACAAAAGCTGTTTCTCTTGTTGAATTTCCTTACCTAACCTATTGTAGTCATTTATGTTTAAATTTACTTTAACTTCTTCCAAAGCTATTTTTAAGAGTTAATTTTCTTCTTCCATGGCTTTGCAATTTGTTTGCAACTAATTCTTATCCTTCCCCAAGTCTTTCACTAAACCCTCAAGACATACAGCTTTGCTATTCAAATGGTCATTACTTTCTTTCAATTTACTAATTATTTCTACATGAGTGTTCACTATAGTATCTAAGTTTACCAACTTGTTGTGTAGACTGCTAATATCAATGCTTTCTTCATTGAATCCCGCAAAATCAAGCTCTGTTTTGTTTTTTTCCTCTTGCCGGCGGCCATCTTGAATGTTCTTCTCTGCACTGGAAACACTAGGGCAACTTTTTCTCATCCGATTTTTCACTTCCCTTAGCACATTCCTGTTATCTCACCTATTTTTCAAAAGCACTATACCTTTATGTTCTCTGGGACACCACTCACTATCATCAACCTGTACTACAATACTTAGGATTGTTGAAATATGCTGGAGCTCCTCTGATGTAAGTGTTGACCCTAGGGGTGTCACCTTTTTTTGAGTGTGTGTGTGTGTGTGTGTGTGTGTGTGTGTAATTACCTATGTGTAGTTACAGGATGAGAGCTACGCTCGTGGTGTCCCGTCTTCTCAGCACTCTTTGTCATATAATGCTTTGAAACTACTGATGGTCTTGGCCTCCACCACCTTCTCACCTAACTTGTTCCAACCGTCTACCACTCTGTTTGCGAAAGTGAATTTTCTTATATTTCTTCAACATCTTTGTTTAGCTAGTTTAAATCTATGACCTCTTGTTCTTGAAGTTCCAGGTCTCAGGAAATCTTCCCTATCGATTTTATCAATTCCTGTTACTATTTTGTACGTAGTGATCATATCACCTCTTTTTCTTCTGTCTTCCAGCTGACAACGCTAATGCTACCTGACTCATCAAAATGCCTCCAATATAACTCATGTATCACTAACTATAGGCACAATGTTACTATTATCAACATCCTGGTCACAAAATCCTGAATATAAATAATTTTTGCAAAAGTTTATTTTCTAAAAAAGCATGAAGTAGTTTTGTGATGCATAGATGCACCAAACAATGGCAGAGTGCAGTGGCTAACCTGCATCAGCTGTGAACATCATAAACAGCATTGTGTTAACTCATATCTCAACATTGTACATAGTCTTTATTATAGTCAGCATCTTCTATATTATCATCACAAAATAATAGCAGTTACTTATTTTTAATTATTTTTAAGCAATGCTGTGGTCACAAACTGAACAGCAGTGCTTGGTTACTTACTCAGTACTGAGGCCTTCACACCCAGTAACAATGTCTATGATTTGTTTTTCTTTCAAAATGGTGTCTGTTTACTGCAGGTCTGAAGAAGCAAATGTGAGCCCCTTGTACCCGCAGGAGTGTTAAAACCTTACGCTATACCCTAAAACTTCATATAATGGGATGTGCAGTTTGATCTATTTTAGCTACTTCATCATATGACGGGATGTGCGGTCTGATCGTTTTTACCTACCCTATCATATAATGGGATGAGCAGTTGAAGGATTAACACTTTTGTTCGGGACGGACATATATGACATCCATAATTAACCCCTTAACTGCGTTGCCTCCAAATGTGACACCCCCGCAGTGCACAGGAAATAAATTCTCTGGAAAAAATTATTTTTTCTTTTTAAAGTGTCAAAAACCCTTCCCTCAGTATAGGTATGCAAAAAAAAAGTCAAAATTGTACTTACTTTGGCTGCTATGGGGTCCGGAAGTTGGGGCGTGACGTCATCATTCCCCGTGCGCCCGTGCCATAAGCTCTCGGGGGTGGTGGGGCGCTCGGGGCGGGGTGCGCGAGATGCCGCGAATATATTTTCGTTCATTTTTTGCGCACCTTTCCAAATACATTTTTATTGTTTTTATGTGCCAATCCAATGTATAATGAACACATACACTATAATATCGCAGTACAACATCCGTACTGTCCGTAGACACTGTGTTACGTGCATGAAACTTGTGTACACATATGCAGCACATATTTAATATGTATCATGCTAATTTGTGTATATATACAATCTATTTACACACTATACACTGTCACACACTATATACATTCACCATCAACACGTTCAGAACACCGCGAGTGAGAGCTGCCACACCCAGCCAGCCCTCCCTCACTTCTCCAACATTGTATTCGCCAACATTGCCCCTCCCATCATACAGTTATTCACACCAATGTTTCATGTTCATTTACGTATATTTACAACATATGTACTCACTATACACTGTCACACACTATATACATTTACCATCAACACATTCAGAACATCGCGTAGCAGCTGCTTCGTATGGGCCAATAGCAGCTGCCTCGTATGGGCCAATATCAGCTGCCTCGTATGGGCCAATAGCAGCTGCCCCGTATGGGCCAATAGCAGCTGCCTCGTATGGGCCAATAGCAGCTGCCTCGTATGGGCCAATAGCAGCTGCCTCGTATGGGCCAATAGCAGCTGCCTCGTATGGGCCAATAGCAGCTGCCGCATATGGGCTAATAGGAGCTGCCGCATATGGGCTAATAGGAGCTGCCTCGTATGGGCCAATAGGAGCATTTGACCATGAACACATTCAGAACACCTCGAGTGAGAGCAGCCACACCCAGCCAGTCTCCCTCACTCCAACATCTTACTCGCCAACATTGCTCCTCCCACCATATTGCTATAGTTCTTATTACACATGTTCTATATACCTATCTACATGTTTTATTTACCAGAACTATGCAAGTAAGCCAGTATTGTGTCCAAACAGTACAGTGGCCACCATACACTGCATGAAAAATCACACAGCAGACGACGCTACGATTACGTCACCTCCCTCACCAAAATAGCTCCTCTCAACATTCTCCTGTTGCTGTTCTTACACTACACACACTATATATATCCATGTACATATGTGTTGCCCATAGCGAACCACTAAGCTAGTATGGTGAGCAAAACAAAAGTGGCAGCCACACACACACACACAATGAGGCTACCTCAATTCTCGCCCTCCCTCCCTCATCAAAATTCCTCTTTCCACAATACTACGCACAACGCTAATTATAACCACAATCCTGCTATTATCACAATCCTGGTCACTAATTCCTGTAAATGAATAATTGACCACACGTTTATTTTGAAAAGGAACCTAAGAAATCATTAGAAGATTCCTAGATGAACGAAATAATGCTGTGGTGCTGTGAACATCGTGAACAGCAGTGAATCACTGATATTTGAACATTGTACCCAGTCATTATCACACTCAGGCTCTAATATAACACTATCATAGCTAAATAATACAAGTTATATTTATATTTTGACATTATTAGGCGATGCTGTGGTCACATGTTGAACAGCAGTGCTGTGCGCTCATGCTGCGAGCGCCAGCCTTGGTTGCTCACACACTAGTGAGGCTCCCACACCCGGGAATGTAGACCACAATTTTTTTTAAAGATGGCGTCTGTTTACAAGAGCCCTGAGGATGCTGATGTGAACCCCATGTAGCCGCGGGAGTTTTGAATGGAATGTGAAAAATACAAATACCCAGAGGCGCGTTGCGCAAATCAGACGTGAGCCTGCAGGCGCGTTGCGCAGTTTAAGGGTTAACTCTGTGGATGTGCGGGAGGGATGTATATGAAATGCAAATTTAATATATTTGTTAAAATTAAATTTTTTTATCCGATCATATTGGGACGTGTTTTAAACTTTGTGCCAATGTTTTCCCGTTTACTGTTAGGGGGCCATGTGGCATCAAGGCATCGGTAGGCCTCGTAGGCCTCAATGTTGATGGGCATTGCAGGTGCACCAACAATGTTGATGGGCATTGCAGGTGCACCAACAATGTTGATGGGCATTGCAGGTGCACCAACAATGTTGATGGGCATTATGAAGTTGCCAGTTATGAGAATGTACTGGCAAACAGGTAAAATGTGATATGTACCTTGTTTCAATACTTCTATGACTTTTATACTTTTTATTTCGTAACACAAAAATTGACGTTATCAAACTAAAAGATTATACACATTCATGTGCAGGTGTAGTGGGTGTGCAAATGCATGCTCACTCATGGCTAATGCTTGGCTGACTTTCAACTTTGCTGCGGGGGGTGTGGGACTGGTATTTTGGAACTTATATGCCTATACCCCTGTAGGGAATTCTGATGTGAACAAATTAATACCAAAATGAATGACATAGCACGAGAATTGAGGTGATAATTCCGAAAAGAGCAGACACATTTTGGTGGAGTTGCACGTTCATAGGTAACCCTCGTCCGATTTGCAAGTTTGGTGGAGGTGGTACGTTGAGCTTTTGGATATTTATATATAGTATATATTTCTGTAGGGAATTTTATTGCGAACAAAAAGATACCAAAATGAATGATGTAACACGAAAATTAGCATTATCAAACTAAAAACATTAAACACATTTGTGTGCAGGTGTAGTGGGTGTGCAAATGTGTGCTCGCTCACCGCTAACGCTTGGCTGACTTTCAACTTTGCTGCGGGTTGGCGCTGGAATTTGTGAGTTTGGTGCAAGGCTTTTGGACTTATGTATATATCCCTGTATGGAATTCTATGGCGAACAAGAATGAACGCCATAACACGAATAGTGAGGTGAGAAAACTGAAAAGGGTTTATATATTTGGGTTGGGCCGCGAGCTCCCAGGAAATGCTTGGCACACCTAGAGGTATGCTAGGGAGCGTGCGCTGAGGGGGGGAAAGTGTTAACACTTTGGCGCATTCCAGCAGACCGTCGTTGTCACCAATATTATTAATCACACCGCACCCGTGCCCCTCTCGGGAGTCACGAGAAAAAATATTTGTATAAAATCCATTTATTATCTGATCAACTTGGGAATAGTTTACAAATGTTTGCCATGAAATTTACGTTTTCTCTAATAGCCGAACAGCTTATTAAAGAGAACGGCGTGGCAGTGAATCATCGTGGTAAAACAATTGTATTATTGACACGACGAGTATAATCGACGTAGTTTTTATATATGTTGCCGGTCGAACGCATCCTTATGTGACCTTTAATACCTATGTTCTTATAGAACATTCTATTGCGAGCACATTGGTACAAAAATGAAATACATACATCGACAAATAATGTCAGGACAGTGAATTGAATATACACTTTTCAAAGCGAGTTTCGCCGATATGCCGCCTGCGGGTAACACTTCGGCCACTTCCCACACTGTTTTGGGTGGGCTACGACATTGAATCTATATTTATATGCATATGTCCGTGTAGAGAATTTTATTGCGATTCCAATGATACCACAATTAGCGATGTAAGACAACTGTAGGCTTCGCAACCATTAAGAGAGTGGAAACATTTTGTTGCTGTTTGGCGCTCTCGGCGAGTGATCTGAATAGTTTTTTATTTGGTGTTGATAGTCCTTATGCTTTGGCGGCATTTTATAGGTATGTTCTTATAGACAATTTTATTGCGAACACAGTGATACCAAATTTAAATACGTGCGCCTTCAATTATTGTCAGGACAGTCAAAAGAGTGTACACTTTTTCGGTCTTACCGTGAAGGCGCGCGAACCGCCGAAAGCGCATAGGGTATGATTTTTTTTTGAACGCCGTGAGCGCGAAAGTGTTAAGCTAGATCAACTATAGAGTACACGTAGCATGTACACTATAATAACACAACAGTATAGTCTAGCTCTAGTCCTTATTCAGAGGTACACAAACATTACTTAATCCTAAGGTAGAGACTTACCTTCCATTCTGAGGTAAAATTTTGCATATCATCAGTGCACAGTGTGTGCTCAGCTCCTAGGAAGAGGACCTGAAGCTCCTGTACTGTGGTAAGAAGATTAAAGCTGTTCTTTAGCATCACCTCCCAGATCTCCACTGTCGTTCCACCAAACAGAGACTGCAGCACCTGCAAATAGAAAACAAATAAGATTTATAATTTATATTAAACTTATTTAACTCTTAACCACTGCACTGCTCTGCATTAACCCCTAAACTGTGCAACGCACCTGCAGGCCCGCACATCTGGTTTGTGCAACGCGCCCCCAGGTATTTGTATTTTTCACGTTCTATTCAAAACTGGCGCACGGTGACCCGGGTATGAAATGGATGCCTTGGGGCCGAAGTGATCATCCGCCATCTTGAAAAAAATTACCAGCATGCCCCGCGACCGTGGGAAGCCTCAGTTTCAAAGCAGCAACCATGTATGACACATCGTCTACGAGCTCCCGCTCCACGGTGACCCGCGGTCATGGAAAATGACTCTCCGAGAAGAAGATACGCGACATTTTGTATGATGACGGTGCTATGGTTGAATACCTAAACTATGATCCAGAGAAAGGCCTTACACAAAGGTCTGATACGAGTGAGGGAGAGACTGAGGTAGACGATGTGGTGAGCGTGTATGGTACACGTGCCTTGCCCGGCCTGCCTCGCCGCCCTGGGGTCAACACCGTTATCATCACCACCACCATATGTATGTTCCCAGACACAAGTATATTTAGTGACAGTACATACAATGAATCGTTCTCGGGCTTCAGTGACATAGGCCCCAATACGAGTAGTGCAGACGACCCAAGTACGAGCAGTGAGGGTGTTACCAGGCGGGGTTTTGCTGCTTCAGCAACACGTCACGGCAGGCGGCAGCGTGTCTCACAGCAACGGGACAATGACGACGGTGGCCCCTTAACATCAGGTATTTGTGGTAGGCCTACGGTATGTAAATCTGCCTCATCGCCTAGCATACCCTCACGGAGCTCCAGCAGCAGACGACGTAGCTGAGTGTTTGGTGCTTGTGGTGGTGTTGGCCGTGGTGTTGGAGCCAACACCAAACCCCCGGGTGTACTTGTGTGGGAGGATTGTGCCACATATGTCCCTCACATACCAATGTTTGATGCTATCGATTTTGGTGTTGCACCATTATTCCCATATACCGGTGATGATATGGCAGAAATGGAATATTTCCAGGCATATTTCGACAATGAATTCATGACGCATCTTGTGACAAGAGACAAACAGGTTCGCTCACAGCTTCATAGATGCCAGCATTTTACCTGACTCATGTCTCACGCGATAGGACACGACAGTTGATGAAATGTACGTGTTTCTGGCACTAAGCATTATGATGAAGCACTCCGAGAAAGCTGTCGTCCAGGATTATTGGAGCAAAGACAGCCTAGTTCCATCGCCCATGTTCAACCAGTATATGTCGCGTGATAGGTTAATCTTGATTCTCAGGTACCTGCAGTTCGAGAATAATGCAAATGTGGACAGGAACGACAGACTGTGGAAGGTACAGAAGGTGTTCAGTGACATGACAGGGACGTTCAGGGATTATTTTGTACCTGGACAGAATGTGGTTATCGACGAATTGCTAATACTGTTCAAGGGGCGACTGGCATTCAAGCAGTACATCCCATCAAAGCGGCACCGTTTTGGACTGAAGTTTTTTGTGCTGTGCGACTGTGAGACTGGTATGGTGTTGGACATGATATTGTATTCTGGTACAGACATCAACATACTAGCTCAAGATGAACACGAGTTCTTCGGCAGTGTCGTAAAAACCCTGATAGAACCGTTGCTGAACAACGGGCACATACTGTTCACCGACAAATATTACACCAGCCCCTTGTTGACCAGATACCTCCTTGCCCACAACACTGGCGTATGTAGCACGGTGAAGGCCCACCGGAAGGAAATGCCAGTGTTCGGTATTGGTATAGCAGTGGGTGATTGCCAGCTGCGTAAGTATGACAATATACTGTCAGTGCGGTGGAAGGACAGACGCGAGGTGAATATGCTGACTACGATTCAAACTGGTGCCATGTTTGACAGTGGGAAAGTCCACTTTCAGACGCACTTCCCCGTGTATAAACCGGACTGTGTCATAGACTATAACATGAATATGTGCCTCGTCGATAAATGTGACATGATGTTTGGTGGAGTGGGGTGCGTGCACAATCTGTGAAGTGGACGAAAAAGTTCTTCTTCCACCTAATTGATGTTGCAGTGCTCAACTGCTTCAATATGTACCTGGTAAAATCTGGCAGTAAACCGTCAATACGTATATTCAGTGCAGGTGTTGTGTCACAGCTGCTTGTAAAATATGGCAAGGAGGGCTCCATTGCACCACGTGGGGTGCAAGCAACAATGCCACACGCAGCTCCAAACAGACTGAGGGGGTTACGAGAACTTCGGAGTACGCATGCTCGAGTATATGCCAGGCACTGTATCACGGGAGAAGGGTAAACGTGCATGTATAGTATGCAGGGAACACTATCCGTAGAGAACAAAAGCGAAGATGCATCAGCACCTGGTGTGTGGAGTGCAAGGTGCCACTATGCCCCGTTGGTTGATTCGCTGCATATCACACACTCGCAGAGTACTGAGTGTGTTTATGGTGTGTGTATATAGTGTGTGATACTGTATAGTGTATATATAGACTAAATATATTACCATGATACATTGGAAATATGTGCAGGATAAGTGAACACTTTTGTGACGCACATAACACAGTGTCTACAGACAGTACGGATGTTCTAACTGCCATAATATGGTGTACATGTTTATTATACATAGGATAGGCATGTAAAAACAAAGAAAATGTATTTGGAACTGTGCGCAAAAAATGAATAAAAATATATTCACGACAGAGCATGCATCCTGCCCTGGGCGCCCGCCCTACTGGCCCCAGGGAGCTTATGCCACGGGTGCACAGGGAATGATGACGTCACGTGCCAACTTACGGTCCTCATAGCAGCCAAAGTAAGTACAATTTTGACTTTCTGTTATCATACCCGGAATCAGGGAAGGGTTTTTGACACTTTCAAAAATAAAAATAATTTTTTCCAGGGAATTTATTTCCTGCGCACTGTCATATTTGGAAGCCTAGCATTTGAAGGGTTAACCCTTAATCCTTAACCCTTAACATGCTCGGGGTCTAATATCCTGCTATCCACACAGGCGCATGTCATTTTGAAAAAAAATTTTTTTTTTTTTTGCTAATTTGTTAAGTTCTGTTCACTGATCACGGGAAAAATAAAAAAAAAATTATATTGTACTTACTTTTGTTGCAATAGAGCCGAGAAGCTCGGTGATGACGTCACAATCTGCATGTTCGCTCATGCAGTACACGCCCGGGAGATGTTGCGCGCGGTCCTCAAACAGCCAGAGTTGCCACAAATATATTTTCGCGCTATTTATTTACAATGTCTAAGCGCATTTTATCTAATTTTTTTTCACTAATTGTGTTTCAAATACTGTTTGAACATATTTTGTATCAATAATTGTTGCATATTTGAGTATACACAGGCGCACACAAATGTTTTCAATTACGGCAATATAATATGTCATTACAGTCTATTATATTGTATGTTCTGCTTATATTTGTATATATTTACACACACGCACACGCTATCTGCTTATATGTTTACATATTTACACACTCGCACATGCTATACACACTTTGAAGCACACTTAGAAGATTTCTAGACTGTGGTAGTCATTGAAGCAGTCAACAGCACATAATGGGATACCACACGTTTCACACCATGTTTGCACAAGCTTCCGTTTCTTGTCTCTACGTGTCGTTGTTTTACACACCAAGCAATCACGTTGGGCTATTGCACGCTTCACACCAGGTGGCAAATACTTAAGTTTGTGTGCTAGGAAGCCTTCAGTGTGAGCGAGGCGTGGAGTACCAGCATGCTGCAACAGTGGGTTTATGATGGGCCGCTGAATACCTGGGACATCTTTTGCAAACTTTCCTAATAACTGTATTGCAGCATCAAATACAAAGTCACGGAAAGTGGGCTTACGTCCAGTTCTCACAAGGTACATGTTGAAACGTTCAGCATGCTCATGTCCACAAGATGGAAGAACACTTTTTTCGTCCACCTACACGTCTTCCGCACACACTCTGCAGTGCCAATCATCATGTCTGATTTATCAATCAACCGCATGTTGATATTATAGTCTAAAACACAGTCTGGCTTATATAGTGGTGCGTTTGTTTTATGGCTCACTTTCCCACTGTTCACCATTGTTCCATCATGAATTGTTGTCAACAAGTTCACCTCTCTTTTGTCTTTCCACCGAACTGACAGAATGTTATCACTTTTCCTTCTCTGACACTCACCAACTGCAATGTCGTTGTCAAACACAGGCATTTCCCTTCGTTGTGGCTTTACTGTACCAACCAATCCGGTTCTATTTTCTAGCAAGAACCGAGCTAGCAAGGGACTTGTATAGTAATTATCTGTGTATAAAATGTGTCCCTTGTTCATCCACGGAGCCATGATGGTCTTCACTACACTCCCCGAGAATCCATGTTCGTCGTTACCGGGAATGTCTACATCACTAGCCGAGTACAGAATCATGTGTAACACGTATCCTGTCTCACAATCACAAAGAACAAAAAATTTCAGGCCAAATCGGTTTCGTTTTGAGGGAATGTACTGTTTGAATGGAACACGTCCCTTGAAAAGTATGAGAGATTCATCAACCACCAGCTTCTGTGCTGGTACTGTAAAAATCTCTGAATTTTCCAATAACATCGTTCATGTAGTGCCTCACTCGCCACAGTCTATCATCAGGTGTTCGGTCCTGAACACTTCCAAAATGTAGACACCTGAGGAGTATCTGAAACCTGTCTCGTGACATATATTTCCCGAATAAAGGTGTTGGTATTGTCTTGTCCTTGCTCCAATAGTCATTTATTGCATGTTTGTGACAGTGCTTCATCAACAAACAGAGTGCCAAAAACACATACATTTCTGCCACTGTGGTATTTTTCCAACGCTACAGTCGTGAAAATTCTGTGATTTCCCTCTCAATCAGGTAAGCAGCATGCAGGTTCGTTTGGTGTACAATGTATTCCATGAGTGGTTCATCATAGAATGCAGTAAAATATTCCATCTCAGCCATGTCCTCACCTTGATTAGGGAAAAGGTTTGTAATCCCTACATCTTTATCGTCAAAGTGAGGAATATTAGGAATAAAATCGTCACCATCACTCCACTCAAGTACACCAGGCGTCCTGCGAGATGCAGAGGAAAGACGGCGAGGAAGCGATGCATACCGGCGACCAGGAGCTGAATACCGTCTGCGAGAAGCACGGCGGCTACGTGCACGTGAGGTGGGTGCACGTGAGGTGGGTGCACGTGAACACGAGGGTCTTGGTCCCTCATGTGGTGCCATGCGGTGGCGCTTGGCCGGGCGAGATGCTGCTGACGCGACAATTTCTCGCCCAGTTACACCACTGGTACCAGCCACAGGCTCAATAAAACTTTGATCTGAGTCACTAAACCCAGAAAAGGAGTCACCTCCCTCTGACTCGTCACCCTCAAACAGAAAATATCCACAGGAACTGTGAGGTCGTGGTAGAATTGGGGTAGAAAATAGGCGAGGAGGCATGGGAGAGCGTATAGGCCTCGCCATGGCATGGCGGTCATTCTCACTTTCACTGCTGCTGCTACTATCACCCGACAACTGTGTATAATCCTCATCGTTGTCTGAATCGTCAAACACACTTTCTTCACCTTCAGAGAATAATTCGTGGGCTATTTGCTCTGGGGTGAGGGACTGAGTGGTGCGTGCCCGTGAGGCGTTTGACCGTGCGCTCGCCATGGTGACTCTCGCTAAACTGAGGCCTCCCATGCCATCGAATCGTGAGCTGGATTTTTTTTCAAAATGGCCGCTGTTTACTAGAGCCCCTGGGCAGCGTATGGGACCCCCAGCTACACCGTGGGCCATTCAAATCGTGCGCGGTACCCATACACTTCATATGAAGTGAAGCGCAGTTGACTGGTAAAACGATTTACACTTCATATGAAGTGATGCGCACTTTAAGGGTTAAAGTGCGCATCACATCATATGACGTGCTGGACGTTGTTCCAGTCAACTGCGCATCACGTCATATGATGTGTTGGAGTACTGCGCAAGATTTAAACAGCCTTCGGATACACGGGGTTCACCACACCTTCATCAGGGCTCTTGTAAACAGACGCCATTTTAAAAAAAAATCGTGGGCCAAACTCCCGGTTGTTATTGGCCTCAGTATTGAGTGAGCAACCAAGCCTGATGCATGCAGCATGAGCTAACAGCACTGCTGTTCAGCTTGTGACCAAAGCATCGCCTAAAAATGCCAAATTATAATTGTTCATGCTATTATGTAGCGATGACATTATTACAGAAGACCCCTGACTGTGATAAAACTGACCAGGGTTCTGATAATAGCAGGATTGTGGTGATATTTAGCGCTGTGCGCCATGGAAGGAAGAATAATGCTGTGGGAGGGAGGGTGGTGGCAATGACTTTTGACTGTGTGTGGCCACCTTTTATTGACTGCACTCAGCATACCAGCTTAGTGGTTCGCTATGGTGAACACAAATGTAGATACTTATATATAACGTGTGTATAGAGGGTATAAACAGCAAGAGAAGGTTTGGAGCCGCCATTTTGGTGAGGGCGGTGGCGTCATCTGCACGACACCACCGTGCAGACGACGGTGTTGTTTACTGGTTACCACGATGGTCTTTGGGCACCATACCAGTTTATTTGTACAAGTATGGTGAATAAAACAGGTAGATATTTATATATAATGTGTGTATATAGCGTAATAACACCACACAGTATTGTTGGAGGAGAAATATTAGTGCGTCTGGCCTTGAGGGCGGCCGCCGATCAGCTGACTGTGAGTAGCCACATCTATGTGCCTTTACTCACCATACAAGCTTAGATGTACAGTTATATATAAGTATCTACAAAACATGTAGATACTTATATATAATGTCTGTATATAGTGAATTATAGAAAAAACATTATTGTGGGAGGAGAATGTGGGCGAGTCAGATGACCGGAGGGAGGGCGGGAGTGGCTGGCTGGTACACGGCGGTCACTCCTCGTTACTTTTTGACTCATAATAGCTACTTAGTGGTTCGTTATAGTGAACAAAACATGCAGATACTTATATATAACCTGTGCTTATAATGTAATAACCGACAAAGTATTTGTTCACTGATTGATGAACATAATTGAATCAACAATATGCACACCATATTTTTGAGTACAGCAATGATTCGCTCATTTTATTATATAAATATATCAAACTACACACTATTGAATAATATTACAGCAAAAAAGTATGAAAAATCAATCAGAGACAATGAAATAATTCGGTAATTATCTCTTTGTGGCAACTCTGGCCTGACAGCTTGCGAGCAACAGACCGCCTGGGACGCACGCCGAGTCAGCGCCTATAATTTGCCAGACTTCCCCGCCCTATAGCAGGCAATATATGCCACTTACGATTTTTTTATTATTTTTCCCATGATCAGTGAACACAAATTAACAGGTTAGAAAGAAAAAATATTTTTTTTTTTTTCAAAATGACATGCGCCTGTGGGGATGACAGGATATTAAACCCCGAGCATGTGAAGGGTTAAACTGCGCAATACATCATATGATGTGTTGAGTAACTTGCAATAACTTGCGCACCACATCATATGATGTTTTGGAGTATCGCGTAAGATTTGAACGGTCAGCGGGTAGAGGGGGCCCCTCATACGCTGCCCAGGGGCTAGAGTAAATAGCGGCCATTTTGTAAACAAATCCAGCTCACGCTATCATCGCGTGGGAGGCACCAGTTAACCAGAAGCCACCATGTCAAGCGCATGGCCGAACGCCTCCTGGGCGTGCACCACGCACTCACCCAAGAGTAAATAACTAGTGAATTATTTTCTGATGGTGAGGAAGGTGATTTTGATGACTCTGACAATTATAGAGACTACACACAATTGACCGATGATAGTAGCACCGACAGTGAAAATGAGATACAGCCGCCTCCTATGGCGAGGCCTACACGCTCACCCATGCTATCTCGCCCAGCGTCTACTCCAATTCACCTACGACCACAGTTCCTGTGCTTATTTAGAGTCTGAGGATATTTTGGGTGATGAGTCAGGGGAAGGTGACTTTTTTTCTGGTTTTAGTGAAGTGGAATCAGAGCATAGTGTTACCGAGCCTGTTGCTAGTACCAGTGGTGTTACCGGGCGAGAAATTGTCGCGTCAGCAGCGTCTCGCCCAGCCAAGCGCCACCGCATGGAACAACATGAGGCACCAAGAGCCTCATGTTCACGTGCACGTAGCGGCCGTACTGTGCATAGATGGGCTTCAGCTCCTGGTCCACAGCGTGCATCCCTTCCTTGCGGTCATGCCCCCTGTTGTGTCTCGCAGGACACCAGGTGTACTAGTGTTGAGTGATGGTACCGGTTTTATTCCTCGAATTCCTGCCTTTGTCAATAAAGACGTTAGGATTACACAGCTTTTCCCCTGATAATGGAGAGGACATGTGTGAATTGGATTATTTTACAACATTCTATGATGAGCCATTCATGGAATTTATTGTACACCAAACGAACCTTTATGCGGCTCATCTCATTGGAAAAGAGATAACAGAATTTTCACGATTGCAGCATTGGAAAACCACCACTGTAGGTGAAATGTATGTAATTTTAGCAATATGTATGTTGATGAAGCACTGTGTCAAACACGCTATCACAGATTATTGGAGCAAAGATCTACTCCAACACCTTTCTTCGGGAAATATATGTCTCGAGACAGGTTTCAGATACTCCTCAAGTGTCTGCATTTTGCAAGTAATGAGGACTGGACAGAGGATGATAGACTTCGGCGAGTGAGGCACTATATGAATTAAGTGGTGATTGACGAATCTGATGAGCACAGAAGCTGGTGATTGACGAATCCCTTGTGCTTTTCAAAGGACATGTTTCATTCAAGCACTATATTCCCTCCAAACGAAACAGATTTGGATTGAAATTTTTTTTTCTTTGTGTCTGAAACAGGATACGTGTTACGCATGATTCTGTATTCAGCTAGCGATGTAGACATTCCCGGTAACGACGAACATGGTTTCTCAGGTAGTGTGGTGAAGTCACTGATGGCACCATGGATGAACAAGGGCTACATCTTATACTGTGAGGTCGTGGTAGATAACTACTATACAAGTCCATTGCTAGCTAGGTTCTTGATTGAAAATAGAACTGGACTGATTGGCACAGTAAAGCCACGAAGAAGGGAAATGCCAGTGTTTGACGGTAGACTTGAAGTTGGTGAGTGCCAGCTACGTAAATGTGATCAAATACTCTCAGTTCGGTGGAAAGACAAGAGAGAAGTGAACATCCTGACAACCGTGCATGATGGTACAATGCTGAACAGTGGTAAGGTGTACCGTATAACGAAAGAACCAGTAAATAAGCCAGATTGTGTTCTTGGCTATAATATCAACATGCATTTGATTGATAAATCTGACATGATGGTGGGTACTATTGAGTGTGTGAGGAAAACATTGAAATGGACGAAAAAAGTGTTTTTTCCATCTTGTTGACATGAGCATGCTGAACTGCTATAATATGTATCTGGTGAAAACTGGACGTAAACCTAGTTTCCGTGCGTTTGCTTTTACACTTGCGACATAGTTATTAGCAAAGTTTGGCAAAGATGTCCCTGGCATACAAAGACCCATCATGAACCCAGTGTTGCAACATGCTGCTACACCCAGGCTCACGTACATGGAGGCCTTTCAAGCACGCAGACTAAAACATTTGCCACCAGCTGAATGCATAGTTTGTAAAACAACAAAAAGGAGAGATCAGAAACGTAAACTGGTGCAAACATGGTGTGAAGCGTATGCAGTTCCATTGTGTGCTGTCGACTGCTTCAACGACTACCACTCTCTCCAAGACTTCTAAATGTGCAATAATAGTGCAAAAACCTGTACATAGTGTGTGCTTGTGTGTAAATATAAAAATGAACATTGTGATTACATAATATATTGGCATAATGGAAAACATTTGAGAGTGCAAGTGTATACTTGATGTATGCAACATTTATTGACATTGACCATGATGTAATATTATATGCAACACAATTAGTGACTAATATTAGTGATAAAATATGCCTAGACACTATAAATAATGAGGCAAAAATAAATTTGTGGCAACTGTGGCTGCTTGAAGACCGCGCACGACGCCTCCGGGACGCACCGTGCATAAGCGTTCATGCAGGGTGTGATGTCATCACCTATATTGTCAGCTCAATTAAGTCGTCAGTAGGTACAATTGATTTTTTGTTTTTTCTCGTGGTCAGGAATAGGTTAGGAAGATTTTTTGTATGCGCCTGTGGGTGACAAACTGCTAATTAGCCCTGAGCATCACAAGAGTTAACCACTTAACTGTGCCAACCGAGTATTCTTGGTCGGTGGGAAACTGTGCCAACCGAGAAAACTTTTTGATTTTTTCGTACCCATTCTAAATGTGTGCGAGGTTGGTTGTGTACGAAATGGACTCTTAGGACCTCCAATGAGAGGCAGCCATCTTGGAAAAAATTCCAAGAATGTCCTAGAGCTGCTGGCTGGGTTAGTACTGAGTGAGCAACCATGGGTGGTGCAAGCGTCTCTAGCTCTCAAACACCTGTCCGACACGGTGTTGAAAGATCGCGCTCAGTCCGTGAAATTCAAACCTTATTGTTTGAAGAACATAGGGGTTATAATATTGGTGAAGCTAGGTGCAATAAGGACCTAACACAAAGATCGGATGCAAGTGATACAGCACCTACGAGGAGGATACAGCGAGTATATCCAATTGTAGCTCTGAGTGCCACCCTTGCCCACCTATGCTGTTTCCAATTTATTTAGATGATACATAGATGAATCGTTTTCTGCATTCTGTGATGATGCATCTGATAAATGTAGCATAGATGAACAGTGTTGGTGGCTTCCATGATGGTATTTTTCATAGATATTTTCAAGAATACCTGAATCTCTTCTTGACTGACGGACACTCTTTGAGGCTGGCTGAATCTCTTCCAGACTGACGGACACTCTTTGAGGCTGGCTGAATCTCTTCCAGACTGACGGACACAATACGACAAAATACACAAATATGGACAAAATAAGTATATGGAGCAACACTTGGCAAATGGAATTTAATGTGAATAAATGCCATGTTATGGAATGTGGAATTGGAGAACATAGACCCCACACAAACTATAAATTATGTGAGAAATCTTTAAAGAATTCTGACAAAGAAAGGGATCTAGGGGTGGTTCTAGATAGAAAACTGTCACCTGAGGACCACATTAAGAACATTGTGCGAGGAGCCTATGCTACACTTTCTTACCTCAGAATTGCTTTTAACCCTTTAACTGCACGGCCTATAAATATGACACCCCCCCCTCATCCCCCCAGTGCACAGGAAATAAACTCTCTTGAAATTTTTTTTTTTTTTTTAAAGTGTCAAAAACCCTTCCCTCAGTTTGGGTATGTCAAAAAAATTTTGAACTTGTACTTACTTTGGCTGCTCTGGGGTCCGTAAATTGGCGTGTGACGTCATCATTCACCGTTCGCCCGTGCTGTAAGCTTCCGGGGCCAGTAGGGTGCCCGGGACGGGGCATGCGAGTTGCCGTGAATATATTTGTGTTCATTTTTTGCACACAGTTCCAAATACATTTTATTTGTTTTTACTGTGCTAATCCTATGTATAATGAACACGTACACTATATTATGGCAGTAAAACATCTGTACTGTCTGAGGACACTGTTACGTGCATGACACTTGTGTACACATATGTTGCACATATTTACCATGTATCATGCTAATTTATGTATATATACAATCTATTTACAGACTATACACTGTCACACACTATATACATTCACCATCAACACATTCAGAACACTGCGAGTGTGGACCAGCCACACCCAGCCAGCCCTCCCTCACTCCTCCAACATTGTATTCACCAACATCGCTCCTCCAAATCACACAGTTATTCACACCAATGTTTCATGTTCATTTATGTATATTTACAACATATGTACACACTATATACATTCACCATCAACACACTCAGAACACCTCGAGTGTGAGCAGCCACACCCAGCCAGCCCTCCCTTACTCCAACATCTTACTCGCCAACATTGCTCCTCCCACCATACTGTTATTGTATTTATTACACTATTTACACATGTTATATATACCTATTTACATGTTTTATTTACCAGAACTATGCAAGTAAGCCGGTATTGTGTCCAAACAGTATAGTAGCCACCATACACTGCATGACAAATCACACAGCAGACGACGCCACGATTACGACGTCACCTCCCTCACCAAAAATAGCTCCTCACAATATACTCCTGGTGCTGTTATTACACTATTCACACACACTGTATATACCCATGTACATGTGTGTTCCCCATAGCGAACCACGAAGCTAGTATGGTGACCAAAACAAGAGTTACTGCCACACAGTGAGGCTACCTCAATTCTCTCTCTTCCTCCCTCCCTCACCAAAATTCCTCCCTCCTACGCACAACGCTAATTATAACCACAATCCTGGTCACTAATACCTGTAAATGAATAATTGACCGACAAGTTTAATTTGAAAAGGAACCTAAAAAGTCGTTTGAAGATTCCTAGATGGACGAAATAATGCTGTGGTGCTGTGGCCAGCACTGTGAACATCGTGATCAGCATTGAATCACTGATATTTGAACATTGTACACAGTCATTATCACACTCGGGCTCTTCTATAATACAATCATGGACAAATAAAACAGATTATATATATATTTTGACAATATTAGGCGATGATGTGGTCACACGCTTAACAGCAGTGCTGTGCGCTCATGCTGCGAGTGCCAGCATTGGTTGCTCACTCACTACTGAGGCTCTGACACCCGGCAATGTGGACCATGATTTTTTTTTAAAGATGGCGTCTGTTTACAAAAGCCCTGAGGAAGTGAAAAATAAAAACACCCGGAGGCGTGTTGCGCACCCGAAGCCTGGGCCTGCAGACGCGTTGCGCAGTTAAAGGGTTAAATACATGGATGGAGAAATACTAAAGAAATTGTTCACGACTTTTATTAGACCAAAACTGGAATATGCAACGGTTGTATGGTGCTCATATCTTAACCCTCAAACCGCTAGGGGCCCAAATGGAATTCACACCCACAGGCGCAACAAAAAAAAAATTCCAAAAAATTCTTTCGTCTTATAAAAGTGTTCATTTTTGTTCCCTGATCACGGAAAAAATAACAAAAAAATCGTAGGTGGCATATTTTAGCCTGCAATAGGGTAGGGAAGTGTGGCAAAAAAGGGGCGTTGGCAGAGCCTTCGCCAGATGAGGTCTACTCCGCCCGAGATGTCAGACGGCAGTTGCCACAAATATATTATTACCTAATTATTTCAATGACTCTGATTTTTTCTTAGTTTTTTTGCAGTAATATTATTCCATACAGTGAATTGTGGTATATTTATATTATAAAATGTGTGAACCATCGCTGTACTCAAAATTATGGTGTGCATATTAGTGATTCAATTATTATGTTCATAAAACAATAAACAAATAGTTTTGCTGTTGTTACACTATATACACAGGTTATATATAAGTATTTGCATGTTTTGTACACCATAACGCACTACTAAGTTGGTCTTGTGAGTCAAAAAGCAACGAGGAGTGACCGCCAAACACCAGCGAGCCACTCACTGCCACTCCCTCCCTCAACACCACCTCACTCACCCCCTACAATACTCTTTCTGTATTTATTCACTATACACAGACGTTATATATACGTATTTACATGTTTTGTTCACCATAACTGTACATCTAAGCTTGTATGGTGAGTAAAGGGCACAAAGACGTAGCTACTCACACAGTCAGCTGATCGGCGGCCGCCCTCAAGGCCAGACGCACTAATATTTGTCCTTCAACAATATTGTTTGTGGTGTTATTACGCTATATACACACATTATATATAAGTATCTACCTGTTTTATTCACTATACCTGAACAAATAAGCTGGTATGGTGCCCAAAGACCATAGTGGCCATCAGTAAATACCATGCCAAGACGTGCAGACGACGCTCTTCCCTCACCAAAATGGCGGCTCCCAACCTACTCCTCTCGTTGTTATCACACTCTATACACACGTTATATATAAGTATCTACATTTGTGTTCACCATATCGAACCACTAAGCTGGTATGGTGAGTGCAGTCAATAAATGGTGGCCACACACAGTCAGAAGACGACGCCACAACCCTCCCTCGCACAGCCTTACGCCTCCCTCCATGGAGCACAGCGCTAAATATCACCACAATCCTGCTATTATCAGAATCCTGGTCAGTTTTATCACAGTCAGGGGGCTTCAGTAATACTATCACTGCTAAATAATAGCAGTATCATACATATTATGGTATTTGTAGGCGATGCTGTGGTCACAAGCTGAACAGCAGTGCTGTGAGCTCGTGCTGCGTGCGCCAGCCTTGGTGGCTTGCTCAATACTGATGCTGTAACACCCAAGAATGTTGGTCTGGATTTTTTTTCTAGGTGGCATCTGGCAACTATCTGTCGTGGCTGTACTATAGCTGCCCCTATCCCAGGTGGGGAGTTTAAATTATAGCGCTAGACACGAAATCATATATAAATGATGTGCGCGGTTTCGGTTTTGTCACTGATATCATTTATATATGATATGCGCGGTTTGAGGGTTAAGAAGCACATCAATAAACTGGAAAAGGTGCAATGACATGCCACTAAGTGGCTCCCAGAACTGAAGGATAAGAGCTACGAGGATAGGTTAGAGGCATTAAATATGCAAAGACTAGAAGATAGAAGAAAAAGAGGCGATATGATCACTACGTTCAAAACAGTAACAGGAATCGATAAAACTGATAGGGAAGAATTCCTAAGACCCGGAACTTGAAGAACAAGAGGTCATAGATTTAAACTAACGAAACAAAGCTGCCGGAGAAATATACGAAAATTCACTTTTGTAAACAGAGTGGTAAACGGTTGGAACAAGTTAAGTGAGGTGGTGGTGGAGGCGAAAACCGTCAGTAATTTCAAAGCATTATATGACAAAGAGTGCTGGGGAGACAGGACACCACGAGCGTAGCTCTCATCTTGTAACTACACTTATGTAATTACACTTAGGAAATTACACTCGTTGAGGCTGGCTGAATCTCTTCCTGTGTGGTACCTTACAAAATGATCTTTTCACGACTACTCACAAACTGATCTTTCCATATAATCTTTTCAAGACTACCTTTTATGTTTTACAAGCTTCGCTACATACCACCTACACGTACTAATGCCAAGGGTGTACGTGAGTGCGTTATTTGGAAGCACACAGAAAGAAGAAACAGGAAGCGAAAATCTATCTGTACCTGGTGCAACAAGAGTGAAGTCGCGCTGTGCACCATGGACTACTTCATTTATTATTACTCACTTCCGAATTACTGAGTGTGTAATACAGTGTATTACTGTGTAAATAGTGTGTGAAAATGTACATATTGTTCTATTATATATTAACGTTCTATTGTATACATATCTTGAGGTTATCTTGAGATGATTCTTGAGATGATCCCCACATATTGTAAAGAACACAAATATGCATCATATACGATAAAAAAAACAAATAAAACCACTTTGGAAATAAATAGAACAAATAATTGAAAATATATTTCTGGCAACACCCGGTACTTGAATGGCCCGCGTGGCCGTGTCTGGGCGTGTCACGCATGGGCGACCAGCCCCTGATGATGTCACAGCGCACCTTGTCCACAGTCCCCACAGCCAAAGTAAGTGGAATTTGGTATTTATTTTTACATAGACATGTTCAGGGAAGGCAATTTATCATTTTACAAAGAAAAAATAATTTTTGGGAACACTTTATTCATGTGCACAGGGGGGAATTTCACAATAAACTCGGCGCAGCATGGTGGTTAAAATATGACGCAAAGTGAAAATTCTTTCAAAAAAATTATTTTATCTTATATTGTTAAAATGCAGTCTCTGATCACGGGAAACTGAAAAAAAAAGCGTTGAATGTAATGAATTGCCATTTCCTGGGCGAGTCCTGGAGACTCCCCGGATCTATCCAGGCTGAATAGATATGTATAACTTTCTGGCATCAGTCAATGTGCATGGAGTTCTTGCCTATCAGGGACCACGAGCCAGAATGTGGACCCCCTAAGAGAGGCACGAGGAACAATAGCCTATAGAAACCCCCATGTGGTTGGGAGCATTCTATATTCTGCCATCGACCGGGTCTGGCACCCAGAAAGGTAGGCATCCCAAAACAAACCTCTATTCTGGTGAAACTATTGCTACCGAAAGCTGAACGAGTGATTTTGAGATTTGATTTGAGAAATCAGTCGTTCAGCTTTCGGTAGCAATAGTTTCACAAGAATAGGGGTTTGTTTTGGGGTGCGTACCTTTCTGAGGTAGAGTGGACAGAACTCCGCAAATGAAAATTAGGAAACCAGCATGAACATAAGAACATAAGAACAAAGGCAACTGCAGAAGGCCTATTCGCCCATACGAGGCAGCTCCTATTTATAACCACCCAATCCCACTCATATACTTGTCCAACCCGCGCTTGAAACAATCGAGGGACCCCACCTCCAGCACGTTAAGCAGTAATTGGTTCCACAAATCAACAACCCTGTTACTGAACCAGTATTTACCCAAGTCTTTCCTAAATCTAAACTTATCCAATTTATACCCATTGTTTCGTGTTCTGTCTTGTGTTGATACTTTTAATACCCCTATTAATATCCCCTTTGTTATGTCCATTCACCCACTTGTAAACCTCTATCATGTCACCCCTAACTCTTCGCCTTTCCAGTGAATGCAACTTAACACTTTCACGCTTTCGATTAGAGATAACTCGTCACTGGTTTTTCTTACGATTCCGCATAACTGCCTAGTTTTCTCGTCAATTAAAAAAATATTTCTATAAATTCCATTTTTTAACCGAAATGGATGGGGATACTTTTGTTTTGTAGAGAATTTATTTGCGAATTTTTTGGTACCAGAATGAATATTATATCACATAAACTTCTATGTGATATAAAAAAATACACAAAAAATACACTTTGTGTATTTTTTTTATAAAAAAAAAAATACACAAAGTATGTTTGGGGGTGTGGCAGTGGGTTCCCTTTAGCCGTTGATATATCCAACACGTGGGAAATATTTGTATGTGTTATGTATATGTCTGTGTAGGGAATTTTACTGCGATCACTGTCATACAAATTATAAAATGTTTCAACAAGTATAAACATGACAAACATCAAACGAACGAAAACAATGCGTTCGTTTCTGCCGCGAACGCATACTGAGCGACGTGGTTCTATATTTGGCGCTTCTCTTACACATGCTTTGTACAAATGTTATACAGTTCATCTTATAGAAAATTTTATTGCGAACACATTGGTATAAAAAAGAAATACGTACATAGAAAAGTAGGGTCAGGAAACGTATAAACTTTCCAAGCATGATTTCCCCCCTGTGTTTTCGCCAGTGCGCTCGCGGCTAACTACTCTCCACTTCACACACTCTTGCGGGTGGGCAATTACCTATATTAAACATTCATATGCATATGTCCGTGTAGAGAATTTTATTGCGATTCCAATGATACCAAAATTAGCGATGTAGGACAACTGTAGGCTTCGCAACCATTAAGAGAG
Organism: Procambarus clarkii; assembly: GCF_040958095.1. Lineage (NCBI taxonomy): Eukaryota > Metazoa > Arthropoda > Malacostraca > Decapoda > Cambaridae > Procambarus > Procambarus clarkii. Next base: position 31,969,735 of record NC_091173.1, on the reverse strand, counting down.
TGGAAACATTTTGTTGCTGTTTGGCGCTCTCGGCGAGTGATCTGCATAGTTTTTTATTTGGTGTTGATACTCCTTATGCTTGGGCGGCATTTTATAGGTATGCTCTTATAGACAATTTCATTGCAAACACAGTGATACCAAATTTAAATACGTGCGCCTTCAATTATTGTCAGGACAGTCAAAAGAGTGTACACTTTTTCGGTCTTACCGCATAGGTGCGCGAAGTGCCGAAAGCATCTGGGGTATTGTTTTTTTTTGAGCGCCGAGAGCGCGAAAGTGTTAAGCTTTGTTAATCTTTCTTCATATGAAAGATTTCTAATTTGGGGAATTAACTTAGTCATCCTACGCTGGACACGTTCAAGTGAATTTATATCCATTCTATAATATGACGACCAAAACTGAACTGCATAATCTAAATGGGGCCTAACTAGAGCAAGATATAGCTTGAGAACCACACCAGATGTCTTGCTACTAACGCTGCGATTAATACAGCCAAGTGTCCGATTTGCCTTATTACGAACATTTATACATTGATCCTTTTGTTTTAAATTCTTACTAATCATAACTCCCAGATCCCTTTCGCAATCCGACTTCACAATCTCAACACCATCTAGCTCGTATCTTGTAACTCTATCATCATTACCTAACCTCAGAACTTTACATTAATCAGCATTAAACTGCATCTGCCAATCCTTTGACCATTTCAAAACCCTATCTAGATCAACTTGAAGTGATAGTGAGTCCTCCTCCGAATTAATTTCCCTACCGATTTTCGTGTCATCGGCAAATTTGCAAATGTTGCTACTCAAACCTGAATCTAAATCATTTATATATATTATAAACAACAGAGGTCCCAGGACAGAGCCTTGAGGCACTCCACTTACAACATTTTCCCACTCTGAGTTGATTCCATTTATAGTAACCCTCTGTTTCCTTTGGTATAGCCATGCCCTAATCCAGCTTAATATAGCACCCCCAATACCATGAGACTATCATTTTAATCAGTCTTTCATGTGGCACTGTATCAAAAGCTTTGCTAAAGTCAAGGTACACAACATCACAATCCTTACCACTATCAACTGCCTCAACTATGCTAGAATAAAAAGATAACAAATTTGTTAACCCTCAAACCGCGCATATCATATATAAATGATATCAGTGACAAAACCGAAACCGCGCACATCATTTATATATGGTTTCGTGTCTAGCGCTATAATTTAAACGCCCCGCCTGGGATAGGGGCAGCTATAGTACAGCCACGACAGATAGTTGCCAGATGCCACCTAGAAAAAAAATCCAGACCAACATTCTTGGGTGTTACAGCATCAGTATTGAGCAAGCCACCAAGGCTGGCGCACGCAGCACGAGCTCACAGCACCACTGTTCAGCTTGTGACCACAGCATCGCCTACAAATACCATAATATATATGATACTGCTATTATTTAGCAGCGATAGTATTACTGAAGTCCCCTGACTGTGATAAAACTGACCAGCATTCTGATAATAGCAGGATTGTGGTGATATTTAGCACTGTGCTCCATGGAGGGAGGAGTAAGGCTGTGGGAGGGAGGGTTGTGGCGTCGTTTTCTGACTGTGTGTGGTCACCATTTATTGACTGCACTCACCATACCAGCTTAGTGGTTCGCCATGGTGAAGACAAATGTAGATACTTATATATAACGTGTGTATAGTGTGAGATAACAGCGAGAGGAGTAGGTTGGGAGCCGCCATTTTGGTGAGGGAGGAGCGTCGTCTGCACGACTTGGCAAGTTGTTTACTGATGGCCACTATGATCTTTGGGCACCATACCAGCTTATTTGTTCAGGTATGGTGCATAAAACATGTAGATACTTATATATAATGTGTGTATATAGCGTAATAACACCACAAACATTATTGTTGGAGGATAAATATTAGTGCGTCTGGCCTTGAGGGCGGCCGCCGATCAGCTGACTGTGTGAGTAGCTACGTCTTTATGCCTTTACTCACTGTACAAGCTTAGATGTACAGTTATGGTGAACAAAACATGTAAATACGTATATATAACGTCTGTGTATAGTGAATAAATACAGAAAGAGTATTGTGGGAGGTGAATGAGGGTGAGTGAGGTGGTGTTGAGGGAGGGAGTGGCAGCGAGTGGCTCGCTGGTGTTTGGCGATCACTCCTCATTGCTTTTTGACTCACAAGACCAACTTAGTAGTTCGTTATGGTGTACAAAACATGCAAATACTTATATATAACTTGTGTATATAGTGTAACAACAGCAAAACTATTTGTTTATTGTTTTATGAACATGGTAATTGAATCACTAATATGCACACCATAATTTTGAGTACAGCGATGGTTCACACATTTTATAATATAAATATACCACAATTCACTGTATGGAATAATATTACTGCCAAAAAACTAAGAAAAAATCAATCAGAGACATTGAAATAATTAGGTAATAATATATTTGTGGCAACTGCCATCTGACAGCTCGGGCGGAGTAGACCTCGTCTGGCGAAGGCTCTGCAAACGCCCCTTGTTTGCCACACTTCCCTACCCTATTGCGGCTAAAATATGCCACCTACGATTTATTTTGTTATTTTTTCCGTGATCAGGGAACAAAAATGAACACTTCTATAAGATGAAAGAATTTTTTGGATTTTTTTTTTTTTTGTTGCGCCTGTGGGTGTGAATTCCATTTGGGCCCCTAGCGGTTTGAGGGTTAAACATGAACGGCCATTTATAAAACCATGTTGCGACTCAATTATTAATTTATATTTTTCAAGATGAAGACAAAATTTATTTGCTATTATAGATTCGAGTAACTTTCCCACAATAGACGTTAGGCTAATTGGTCGATAGTTAGACGCAAGTGATCTATCTCCTTTCTTAAAAACTGGTATCACATTAGCAACTTTCCAAAACTCTGGCACTCTGCCTGACTCTATTGATTTATTAAATATGGTTGACAGTGGGTCACAAAGCTCCTCTTTGCATTCTTTAAGCACCCTGGCAAACACTTCATCCGGCCCTGGGGATTTGTTTGGTTTGAGTTTTACTATTTGTTTAAGAACATCCTCCCTGGTAACTGCTAAACTAGTCAACCTGTCCTCGTCCCCACCCACATATATTTGTTCGGCTGAAGGCATATTGTTAAGTTCCTCTTTAGTAAATACAGATACAAAATATTTATTAAAAATACTACTCATCTCTTCATCACTATCTGTTATTTGACCTGCCTCAGTTTTTAATGGACCTATCCTTTCCCTAGTCTTAGTACGATATAACTGAAAAAACCCTTTAGGATTTGTCTTTGCTTGCCCTGCTATGCGAACTTCATAGTTTCTTTTTGCTTTCCTTATCTCTTTTTTAACATTTCTAACCAGTTGTACGAATTCCTGTTCTAAAGTGACCTCCCCATTTTTAATCCTTTTGCACCAAGCTCTCTTTTTACCTATAAGGTTCTTCAAATTCTTTGTTATCCACTTTGGGTCATTAGTATTCGATCTATTCAATTTGTATGGTATACTACGTTCCTGTGCTTTGTTTAGAATATTCTTAAATAAGTTATATATTGAATCCACATCGAAATCCCCATTTAAGTCACCTATCGCTGGGTTCATGTCTCGCTCCAAGACCGGCCCACACCCCATACCCAAGACTTTCCAATCAATTTGACCCAAAAAATTTCTTAGGCTATTAAAATCAGCTTTTCGAAAATCTGGCACTTTAAGATAATTTTCTCCTACAGGTCTATTCCATTGTATACTAAATCTGATTTCTTTGTGATCACTGTTCCCTAGCTCACTTCCTATTTCGATGTCATTAATTTGTGTTTCCCTGTTAGTTAACACTAAATCTAAAATATTATTTTCCCGTGTTGGTTCCTTAATGTGTTGCGTAAGAAAGCAATCGTCAATTAATTCTAGAAAATCTTCAGCTTCACTATTCCTTGTTTTGTTCAACCAGTTTATTCCACTAAAATTAAAGTCACCCATGACGTAAATACTGTTAGATCTAGATGCCCTAGATATTTCATCCCATAGATGCTTTGCTTCCATTCTGTCTAAATTTGGTGGCCTATATATAACTCCTATTATAATATTATTAGCTTTTTCATTTAATTCTATCCAAATAGTTTCTGTGTGTGGCTCAGTTTTGATTCCCTCTTTGAGACTACATTTCAAATTGTCCCCAACATATATGGCTACTCCACCTCCTCGTCTAATATATCTATCTGTGTGAAATAGTTTAAATCCATTTATTTGATATTCAGCTAATAGTTCTCTATTTTCTACATTCATCCACGTTTCGGTAAGTGCAATAATATCTATTTTTTCTGTGCAGACAAGAGCATTTAATTCGTAATTTTTATTTCTTAGACTTCTACTGTTAGTGTAATATACCCTAAGTGAATTGTTATTTTGAGGCCCTTCTCTTTCCCTGATCATTTTGCCAATTCCTTTCTCCCACAAACACATACTTTTATTACCTCCTTCCTCCAAATCAATTCCCATACCTCTATCTACTAACAGTTTAAACCCAAACACCTCTAACCACTTCTTCCAACGAGTTCGCAACAGCAACAACCCCAGCTCTCGATAGATGCACCCCATCACGAGCATACATTTCATTTCTTCCATAGAAGTGTTCCCAGTTGTCTATGAAAGATATTGCATTTGATTTGCAATATCTTTCCAGCCGGCAATTGACACCAAGTGCCCTCGATATCCATTCATTTCCCACTCCCTTTCTTGGAAGAATGCCACATATGATCGGGATTCCTCCCTTGCTCCTAATTCTATGGCTGTTTTATACCTCTGAATCAGTTCCTCACTCCTAACTCGACCAACATCATTTCCTCCCACGCTAATGCAAATAATGGGATTGTTCCCATTCCCAGCCATAATATCATTCATGTTGTTTATAATATCACCAATGCCAGCTCCGGGATAGCAAACCCTTAACCCGTTCCCCCTATCTCTAGCACAAAACGTTCTATCCAAATACCTTATCTGGGAATCTCCCACAACTAAGGTTTGCTTAGGTACTTCCTTTACTCTCTGAGGGCCCTGCACTTCCTTGCTCTTCGTTGCTTTCCCTTTTGAGCGATCCGCAGTCTCACCACAGCACTCGTCCTCCAAAACGTCAAATGAATTAAAAGTTGCTATGGCGTTTGAAGGCGGCTTTATCAAAGTCTTCTTAAGGCCCCTGTCTTTCACAACTCTCCAAGACGAGGATCCTTTACTACTAGGACCCTTTACTACTGGTGTAGTAAAGGGACGTCCGGGACTCACCCTGAAAATGGCGTTTCATTACATTCAACGATGGTTTTATTGGGGGAGCCCCGTCGGCTCCCGGAGCTAACTACCCAAAGAGAAAGAAAAACAGGGACTTACTGGGAGGCGGTCAGTCCTTACTCCTCAACGCAAAGCTGAGACAACTGGTTGCAACCGCCGACCCAATGCAATGCAGGCCCAGGGTCATTGACAAAGTAGCGAGCAGCCAGGACCCTGTTTCGACCTCCAAAAACTCCAGGCTCAAATGCCAACCCAATACATGTTGCCAAAGACGGCAGCCAAAGCAGTAAACTTACGAGCATCGTGGGCATGGGGTTTAGACCGCAGGCTGGCTAGACTTAAAAACGCTTCGTACGATCTGAGAGACCCAAGCCCAGGAACAGGAAAGAATGGAAACCGGGTCAACCCAAAGTGTATCCCTGGCCACTGAAACCGTGGTGAGCAAATAACGGCAGAGAGCCGCAACCGGACACAACATATGATCCAACCCCGGCCTGACCAACCAAGCATCAACGACCCAAGGACCCCTCTGGAAAGCAGCAGTCACATTCTTCGCCAGAAAAGATGGAGACCTGCAACCGAACCGCTCCTTCGGTCTACCAGGACCGAAGGAGCAGAAACCCTTGCGCCGGAGGAGAGCATGAAGCTTCCCGACCCGACCACCAGATGCCAATACCAACAGGAAAACAGCCTTGTAAAAACAATTCTGAACCAAAGGGGCCACAACAAACTGAGGAGAGAGAAAAAATTCCCTCCTGAGCCATCACGGTCCAAAGACCAGGACAGCTCAGGAGGCGCACGAGCAGGCCAGAGGTGAAAAAACGCACGAGACAGTTTGCGGAACGAGGCAGGAATAACATCAACACCGAAAGCAAGCTGGAGTGGCTCCACCAGCGCCACACGATACAAGGCGACAGTATTCAGCATACGAAGACGGTCGTGGAACAACAACGAAATGAAGGACAAAACAACTCTATCAGAGACTGAAGTATACTTACACAGTGATAGGAAAAACCAGAAGGATCGTCAGGAAACTTCATACTGCCGCCGAGACGAAGAACGCAGGCAGAAGACCAACAATGAAGCCACCTGCGCTCCATACAAGTGATGACAGGCTCGAGTCAGAAACTCCATGCACAAAGACTCGAGGAGAAGACTGAACCAGTGTCATACCGGGCTGAACCGATCTGCTGAAAGAGGTGGAGCTGCGGGAAGACCCTCGGGTTCAGGACACTGAGAAAGCAGCGCCTGAAACCAAGGCTGAGCCCAGTCACCAAGGAGCCAGAAGGACAACTCTTCCCCTGGTAAGTCCCCAAGCAAGCCAGGACCTGGAGCAACAGTAGAACCGGGAAAAAGAGGTACAGGCAACCCCACCTCTCCCAGTCCAGCCTGAAGGTGCTGACCTTGACAGCCTCGCAGTCGGGGAAGGGCGCCACATATACCAGGAGAAGCCTCGACCATGCCGGAGCGAAGAGATCCACCTCCGGAGCGAAGAGATCCACCTCCGGAGCCCCAAATGTCTGGCAGAGGCAACTGAAGGAGTTGGCATCGACCAACTATTCCGTGGACAGGGGAATGAACTGGGACAAGCCGTCCGCCAAGACATTGGACACTCCCTGAACGTGAATCGCCAGGAGAGCCAAACCCAGAGAAGTCTGCAGACGAGTCACCCAAAGCGATCAGCCCCAAAGAGCCAAGGACCGCATCAAACCCCCCTTGGTTCAGGCAATGCACCACCAGGAAAGTCAGAATGGAGCCTGATCATCGCTCTGTGAGCGACTCGAACCTTCCAGAGCGTCATCCACACAGCCGCGAACTTCTGCACCAGTGCTATGGACCCGACAGAAGGACGGACCACACTGCCCCTGGCTGGCCTGGTGAGCACTGATCACAAAGCCCCACACAGCCGCAAACTTCTGCACCGTGCTATGGACCCGACAGAAGGACGGATTACACTGCCCCTGGCCAGCCTGGTGAGCACTGATCACAAAGCCCCAGCTAAGAGACGATGCGTCTGTGAACACATCGAGCGAGGGCTCCGGTAGGCGCTAAAACACTAAACCCCGAAAAACCCGTAGAAGAAGCCAGCAATGCAGCAGCTGATGCAAGGCCCCCAGAAGCCGAACACAGCAGTTGCGAGAGAGGCGGAAGGGACGTCCCCGAAGAAAGCAGAACAGCTGATGAAGCCAAACCCGACTTGGCGGGTAGACCATCACTGTAAAGTTCAGGCTCCCGCACAAACCCTTGAGCAGCTGCTGAGTGGCCCGGGAGCCCCTAGAAAGAAGCGAAGGGAAGAGTGCAGCCAAAGCAGAGACTCCGGAGGGAGAGACAAGGAAACAGTCCGAGAGTCCCGCACAAGACCCAGCCAAGTCTGAACCCGAGATGGAACCAGATGGGACTTCCACTAGTTTACCAGGAACCTGAACCTCGCGAGCTAGGAAAGAACCAGATCCCTGGCGAGCAGACACGTGGATTGGCTGGGAGCCCAGACCAGCCAGTCGTCGAGGTAGGCCAGCACCCGAAGACCTAAGAGACGCAGACAGGCCACTGCGACCCTGGTAAGGCGTGTGAACATGCGAGGTGCCAAGGAGACAACGAAAATGGTAATCAAGATGCCCCACGACAGAACCGAGCCAATCCCTGAACCCCGGATGAATCGGGACATACCATTAAGCGTCCTGGAGGTCCAGAGACACCACCCAAGTGCCCGGCTTCTGGAACAGAGTAGTCATCCGACAAGAGGGGTAATAGACCCAGGGGTTCAGATGGGACAAGTCCAGAATGAACCGTAGGTCCGTACAACCAGCACAAGAACCTGGCCCCTTCAGAGAGGTTCCAGGGAGCAATGGCACTGGAAAACCCTCTTGTGGTTCGGGTTTTCCTTATCTGCCATCAACCGAGGTCAGGCACCCAGAAAGGTAGGCATGACAAAACAAACCCCACATGATAAAAAACTAAAACAAAAAACCGAAAAGAGAGGTAGAAATTCCCTACAATCCAAAGGAAACAAACAAACAAGCAAACATCACACTTTACTGCCACGCCGATCATCCGCGCAGCCCTCCCCTCCCCGAGAGGGGTGAGGGGGGAGCCCCAGACCTGCCGCGCCAGCTGCCAAGCTTCAGTTCGGAAGCTAAGCTTCAACCAACGCGAAAAACCGCCGACTGGTGGGAGGAAGGGTTGCCAGGGAGCTTCCGGGGCTCACCCAGAAAATGGCGTTTCATTACATTCAACGCTGGTTTTCTGTGGGGAGCCCCTACGGCTCCCTGGAGCTTCATATCCAAAGAGAAGGAAAAGAAAGGGCTAACCCGGGAGGTGGCCGCCACAAACTCCACAACGCGAAGCCGAGACAACAGGATCCAACCTGTGACTCAAGACAACAAGAACCCACAGGAGCAGACGCGCATAAAGAATGGGCAGCCAAGAACCTGTGCGACTCTCAATTCCCTGCACCTGAAATGAGCCCTAGACGTCACCAACACAGCAGCAAAAGCTGCAAACGTCCGAACAGCCCGGGCGCAAAGACAAACCGCAGGCTGGAAGACTGAAAAACTCTGCGGACGACCTGGGAGACCCGAGCCCTGAAACAGGGAACGAGGGGAACTGGATCAAACCAAAGCGCATCCCCAGACATGGTACGCAGGTAACGGCAAAAAACCACAACCGAACAACACAGGACGCACTTCCAGCCAAACCAATCAAGCATCAAAAACCCAAGAACCCCTCCGGAAATCAGCCGTCCCGACCGTCGCCAGGACGGAGATAGGCTTCACACGTACAAAACTACCACCAGTACCAAAGAGCAGAAACCTGAACCGAAGGGGCTACCACAAACTCAGAAGATAAGAAGGCACCCTGATCAAGGACCAGGACGGCACAGGCGACGCATGAGCAGGCCAGAGGTGAAACAAAACACGAGAAAGCGTGCGAAACGGGGCAGATGTGACGTCCACCCCAAACGCAAGCCGGAGCGGCTCCGCCAGCGCCGCACAAAACGAACAATAGTAAGAAACATCAAATAACTGTAGTCCTGAAAACCCAAGGAAGGACAAGACAACCCGATGCAAAAGAGAAGACAACGTACAAAGAGCAAGAAAAAGTGCATAGAAACACCAGGAATGTCATACTGTTGCCAAGACGAAGCGCGCAGGTGGGACACCGTCAACAAGGGCCACCTGAACACCACAGAGATAGGTGATACCCGCATCAAAATACCAGACACTAAGACCCGAGGAGAAGGCCGAACCAGTCACGTACAGGACCGATTTGACCTGCCAAAAGAGGCGGAGCCGCGGGAAAACGCCCTGGGTTTGGACACCTATCAAGCAGCGTCTGAAAAGGAAGCTGGGCCGGCCACCAAGGAACCATAAGGACTGCTCTCGTGGGAATGGGCTGCAACCGAGCCAGAACCTGAAGCAACAGCTGGACCGGGAGAAGAACAGGTACCCCCACCTCGACCAGTTCTGCCGAAAAGCATCCAACGTGAACGCCTCGCAGGTGGGAAAAGGCGCCACATACAATGGGCAACGCCTAGACCACGCCAACTCGAAGATGTCCATGGCCAGGAGTCCATACGTCCGGCAGAGCCAACGAAACGAGTCGGCGACGACTGGCCAATCCGTAAACAGAGGAATGAACCGAGACAGCTGTCCAACAGGACGCAGGACACACCCCGGACATGAATCTCACGGTTAGCCAAACCCTGAGAATCCAGCAAACGAGCCACTCTAAGGAACCAACCCCAAAGGTCAACAACTAAGAGAAACCCTGTGGTTCCGGCAAGAACCACCAGAGAACAGTCCGAATGGAGCTGAATGGTAGAGCACCGAGTGACCCAAACCCTCCAAAGCGCAAACCAGACAGCCACGAACTCCCGAACCGTGCTGTGAACCCGACGGACGGACAGACTCCACCATCCCTGGCTGACCTGGTGAGCACTGGTCACAAAGCCCCAGCCGAGAGATGACCCGTCCGTGAACACATCGAGTGAAGGCTCGGGGAGGTGCCTAGGCACGGAACCCCGAAAACCCCAAAGAGGAAGCTGGTGACGCAGCACCAACACAAGATCCCCGGAGGAACGAACCCAACGATTGCAAGAGAGGGAAGGGGAATCTCTGAAGGAACCAAACAGACGCCGAAGCCAAACCCGACCCCGCGGTCAGACCAGCACGTCGAAGTTCAGACTCCCGCACAACCGCTCGAGCAACCCGGGACCCCCTCACGAACAGCCAAAGGCGGGACCACAGCCGCAGTAACACTTCTAGAGGGAAAGACTGGTTTCCCTCTAGAAGTGGCCCAATAGCCCTAAACAAGGCACAGGTCCAAACCTGGGACGGAAACAGATGGAATGGCCTCCAGATCACCAGGAAACCAAACCCAGCGATCTGGAAAGAACAACACCCCTGGCGAGCAGACAAGCGGACCGACTGGGAGCCCACACCAGCCAGTCGTTGAGGTAGGCCAGACACCGAATCTCAAGCAGACTCAGACAGGGCACCAAGATCCGGTAAAGATGCAAAAATACACCAAGTGCCAATAATTGACCTGGAGGTTCAGGGCCACCATCCAGGCACCCGGCCCCAACAGAAGCCGGACAGGAGACCACAGTCCTCCGAGGAGTACACAGAAACCAGGGCGCAGACTGAAGAAGTCCAGAAGAACCGCAGATTCGAAAGGCTCATGTCTGCAAAGAGCAGACGGGAACCCCAGAAGGATGGGGCAGATCGACCACGCCCAATGCACCCACCAAGATGACATGACGATGCGCAGGGGAAGAAGCCGACCCCGCCAGCTCTGAACCCCCTAAAGGGGGAGAAGCCATCCACCGAACTACAGAAGCCAAGTACCAAATCTACACAGTAAAATAACAACGTACTGGAGTAAACGATATGGAAGAAAATGTAGAATAGAACCAGTGAAGAGCAGAGGTGCCATAGGCACAATCAGAGAACACTGTATAAACATCAGAGGTCCGCAGTTGTTCAACGTCCTCCCAGCAAGCATAAGAAATATTGCCGGAACAACCGTGGACATTTTCAAGAGGAAACTAGATTTATTCCTCCAAGGAGTGCCGGACCAACCGGGCTGTGGTGGGTATGTGGGCATGCGGGCCGCTCCAAGCAACAGCCTGGTGGACCAAACTCTCACAAGTCAAGCCTGGCCTCGGGCCGGGCTTGGGGAGTAGAAGAACTCCCAGAACCCCATCAACCAGGTATTAACCGCCGCCACCATAGGCCGGAAGACAACTAAAAGCGCCCACCAACAGCGGGACCAAACAAGAGTTAACAGAGCAAGCTGCTCCCCCAGCGCCCCGTCAACAGAGAAGGGAACAGAGCCCCTTCCGAAAGAAAAAGTGCACATACACATATATACACATGTATATACACATACATATACACATACACACACACATACATGTGCACACACACACAGTGTACACATATACATGCGTACACACACACATACACTTGAAAAGAAAATTACAAGCCGCCGACCAGTGGGCAAAGCACATGCCGGCCAAGCAAAGAAGGCACAAAACTGCATCAAAAGGCCCACCTCGACAACAAAATCTCAAAGTCCCAGCACGACCACAACACGTGCCAAGACCCAAAAAGATCAGTCTGCAAGCCAGGAAGACCCCGGAACTCCAGAAGGCAGAAACCGGGTCACACACGAGGAAACAAAGCCCCCTGAACCCACAAAGGGGGCCCCAAGAGGAAGAAACCTCGGGAACAAAACCAAAGAACCCAAAGGAACCCGGAATCGAATCAGGGGGAGCCCAAACCACAACATTTTGCCGGCAGAGAAACACCACAGAAAGGCATAGCACAGCCCCCAGACAGAACCCCCCCTGGGAAACGGTCATAACAGACCGAAAACCGAGGGACAAGGTGTGGGAGAAAGCGTAACAGCCAGGGACACTGAGCCCAAACCCAAAGGCCCAGAACCAAAACCAACAAAATGGGAAACCCTGTGTAAAATCAACACTCAAATGTTCCCAGAGGAACAGGAAACGGGCAGAAAACACCAGAAAAGCAAAGAAACGACAACAGGAGAATAAAACCCCTGAAAAAAGGTGAAAACTCACCCAAGAAGCTCGCTCGCACACCCAGGCGCATGTAAACAAACCGCAACGCCACCCTGGTGGCCAGCTTGCAACACGGATGTCGCCTGTACTCTGAACAGTAATAACATCAGGAGAGTACTGGAGAACAAGCAGAGAAAATCTCTCGCAAAACTCCGGGTCAAGGTGTCAGTGACCCAACAGGCAGCATGACGGAGGTAAAAGTGGCGACTGTCACCCGGAGACAAGGGCACAGCAACTAACGATCCCGTACAATACGGGTTGGAACCCGGAAGACACATTCAATGGTCTACCGAGCCCAGACAGGGGTTTCCAGGGCCCGTAGGCTGACTGCTACGGGAAGCCCGGGCAAGGTGTTGCTAAACCGGTTAAGAAACCCAAAAATATCAAGAGGGTAGAGGATAGCACTGAAAACCCCTGAGACGTGTACAATCACAGGGGCCTAGCAGAGGGCTGCCAAACACTACCAGTGGAACTATAGCCACACTGGGCAGACCCCCACCAGGCAATTAAAAATAAAAACAAAAGAAAAACCCCGCAAAAGTACACCGTCTCTAGAGGCAACAGGAACCGGTCGCTGCTTAGGTGGCAGGCCGCGCATCACCTTGAAGCCCTAACCAGCACAATACCAGTCCCTACCCTGGGCCAAACAAGGGCCCCAAGCCCCAGCTGGCTCCAGGGCGAGGCAAATGCCGAGCAGCAAGAACATCTACGGGAATGGTTCCCGAACGCCCCAGGGAAGATAACCCTGTAACGCAAAGGCAGTACTCACAGGACGCTTAGGGTAGTCAGCCACTAAGTGCATGCAGCCCCGGCACTGATGAGGTACTCCTGGCCACAGCACAACACAACACACAGCAGTGAACGCCACACAAGGCAAACACCGCCCTAGGAAACTGAGGCCAGAGAAGCGTCTATCCCGGTTGACATTAGCTTACAAACTGAAGCTTGGCAGCCGGCGCGGTAGGTCCGGGGCTCCCCCTCCCCCTCTTGGGGAGGGGAGGGCTGCGCGGATGATCGGCACGGCAGTAAAGTGTGATGTTTGCTTGTTTCCTTGGGATTGTAGGGAGTTTCTACCTCTCTGTTCGTTTTTTTTTGTTTTAGTTTTTTACCATGTGGGGTTTGTTTTGTCATGCCTACCTTTCTGGGTGCCTAACCCCGGTCGATGGCAGATAAGGAAAACCCGAACCACAAGAGGGTTTTCCAGTGCCACTGCTCCCTGAAACCTCTCTGAAGGGGCCAGGTTCTGGCGCTGGTCCCTGGTAGGTCTGAACTCCTTAGCTAATGTCCCAGTCTAATATAACATACATTAGCCTGATAAGCTCCAGGGAACCGTAGGGGCTCCCCACAGAAAAGCGATGAAAACTTAAGAGCCAGGGCCCAAGCAGATTCCAACGAGGAAGCGAGCACCACTTGCTGACACGCAAAGCGAAAAACTGCAACACCGCATCCCGCAGGATTGGCGCAAACAGCTTCAGCAGTGCAGACGACGCACGTGCCACCAAGACCAAGGCATCAGACCCAGGCATCAGAAGCCCTAAGCGCTTTCACATCCTCCTCAAGCCAATCCAAAGACAGCTCCAGGAAGGAAAAGAACTGCTAGACCGAAGCCAGCAGGCCACGAGTGCACAAGTCCTCAGCCATCAGTGAAGCCGAAAGGGATGGAATCTGCACATGAAGCTGAACTATGCCAACATCCTGCTGAAGGGCAGGGCAAACAAACATGCACTGAGGTGCCCGAATTCGCTCCCCAGGTAAACCTGGACCACCATCAACACCTCGTGCCACTCAAGTGTGCGGGTACGACAGAAAGTACTCCAAGCATCCAAAGACAAGACAGGGCAGTCCACTAGCCAGGATGACTCCGGAACCTCATAACGCACCCAGTATGGAGACAAAAACCCAAACCTGAAAGAAGACGGATAAATTATAGAGGCATAATCCGGGTCGTGCAGGAGGTAAGCAGCAATGGCTGCCCGCACCTCAGTAGGCGAGACGTGAAAAGCCGATAACCTCCGGAAGGACGGAACAGACGGAACCGAACCTGGAGAGGGGCCAACACCAAATCCAACTCGTACGCTGAGGGGGAAGATAAGAACCCCCCCTCACTTTTTGTTACAGTAAGCCCCACTTGGAGGGTAGGAAAACCCAGGCGGGGTCCAATGGGGCCCAAGGCCCCCAAATCATCCCCTCCCAAACCCTGAGAACCTCCACACTTGGACCCGGGGCCGAGTCGTCCTCCAAAGCCCCGGCCTCACAAGAAAAAGCGGAGTAGCAGGAAAGGCAGGAAGAAAGGGGGCCCACTGGTCTGACCTCATTCCCATGGCTGGTGGAACTGACTCGAATGCCTCCATTGCCGCCCTGAAAGGGGCAACCCCGAAACTGCTCAAATCTCAGAACCTTCTAAACCCTGCCCCGACCCCGAAGCCGGAAGCAGGGTGGAAGAGGGGGAACAGAATGAACTAAAGCAGGGGAAGAACGAGGGGATGTAGACTGAACCAAGGCAGAAGCGATCAACACCCCCAAGTCTGGGTCCCTATAAGCAAAACGGGGCAGCTTCCGGGGTAGCAATCAACCGAGCACATTGCAGCAACCTATATCTAGCATGCAACACCTAAGCCACCTGCACCCGGATAGAGTCATCAGTGGACTGGGTGAACCGAGTCACAAACAAGCAGCAAAACTTGCAGGACTCTGGGTTGAAGGTGTCACCAACCCAACAGGCAGCATGACAGAGGCAAAAACAGTTTGAGTCACCCTGAGACAAGGGGACAGAGCAAGCCTCAAACTCACACAAGCGAGAAAGGACCCAGGGGTCACATCTATCGGACCCCTTGCACTCCTGCGGGGTTTCCCAGGGCCCTTAGACTGGTATCACTAAGGGTAAAGCCAGGCAGGGTACTGCGAACCGGCGCCCAAGTCTATCAATCAAACTTCTAAAAGCTCACGGGGGCCTTAGTAGGTGGTACCACCCAGAAACACAGATATGTATACAAACCTAAATATAGATAGGGGGCAATGAACCAAAGGCAGACCCCCCACCAGGCAGGAAAACAAAAACAAAAGAAAAACCCTACAAGAGGACAACGTACCCAGGTGGAACAGAGCCGACCACTATAATAGGTGATAACTTGTAGTACAGTACCCTGTGCCCCTATCAATGCAAACTACTCCTTACCCTAAGGTAAACAAGAGAGGAGGAAACCCCCCCAGCACACTCAGGGCAGCCAATTACCAAGCAGCAAAAGGCCTACAGAGGTAGACCGCAAGGTGACTCATGAAAGATAACCCCAAGCCCCCAAGGGCGGTACTTACAGGGCACATAGGGAAGGGAACCCTAAGCGCATGCAGCCCGAGTACCTGTGAAGATTACTCCCACCTCACACACCACCCTAAAGACAGCACTAGACACAAGGCACAGCACTGAGAACAAGAATGAGGAACTGGAGTCACACGACCAAGCCTCAAACACATCAGCCGAGAACTGGGGTGTGGGTAGCCGGCGTGAGAGGTCTGGGGGGTCTTCCCCCTCCCAGGGAGGAGGGAGCTGCGCCGATGGCAGCGCGTGGTAACATCATGCTCGTTTCCATGCTTTTCTTTGGGAAGTTCTGTCCACTCATTTGACTTTTAGTAGTAGTTTCAACCAAAATAAGGGTTTGTTTCAGGTTGCTTACTTTTCTGGGTGTCTGACCTGGTCGATGGCAGACTTAGAATGCTCCAAATCACATGTGCATTTCTATATGCCATTGCTCCTCGTGCCTCTCTGAGGGGGGCGAGATTCTGGCTCATGGTCCCCGGTAGGACTAAGAACTCCATTCACACTGATGCCAAATTCTAATATATCCATATCAGCCTGGATAGCTCTGGGAAGCCAAAGGGGGGTTCCCCCAGAAAAAAGTCATTAGCTGTCCAGAAACCCCAAGGCTAAAATGGCCATAATACAGACAGGACACCGAGCCGTTTTGACAAACTAGCAGAAGCTTGGGAGCCGTACGAGCACACGGGACCCAAAACCACTGCCCAAAAGAACAGAAAGAAAACTACCCAATGACCACAGTCTGTAAACATAATACCGGGAGACAAGACCAACACCCAAAAGTCTCCCAGGGAAACATACAGGGTAGGATGCCTGGAATATAAAGAAACACGACAGAATGTCATTCCGCAGCTGTAGTGGAACCCCTGTAAAGTAAGCACAACAGTACTGGTGTTTGGAAGAAAGAATGGACTTTAAGCAAACAACACGTACCAAAGGGAATAACATAACCCCAAGAAACTAAAACATCCTGAGGATATGATAAAATAAAGACATATGTGTCATTACAGACAAGACAGGGTAGGAAAAGATGGATGACTCAAGATGAGTAGAACACCTATAAGGGGCACCGGAGGTAACCGAGCACCCAAAGGAGCCAGAGACAAGAAAAAGAATTCACCCAGAGGCAGAGGAGGAGGGAAAGGGAATACAGGAGGCAGTGCTGAGGTGAAGGCAACAAACGGAGAACTGCAGGAATGAGAACCCCCAGTAAAAACAAGGGAGGAGAAGCGAGCCCAAAGAGCAGAAGGTCGACCTCAACAAGCACCAGAAGAGGAGCAGAGCAATGTTAAGCACAATCTTACCAAAACAAACTGACGACACTTTAGCAGGGATGCAAGAAACACCGAACAATCCACGTACAGGTACGCAGGCGATGAGTCACAATAACGTGGCTAAAGTATGTTGACCAGACCACACACTAGAAGGTGAAGGGACGACGACGTTTCGGTCCGTCCTGGACCATTCTCAAGTTGATTGTGATGAAGTAGATGCAGGCAATAAATAGGCAAGAGAGAGGTGAGGAGCAAAGTAAGGTGTAGTAGATGGGATCGTAGTAGGAATAAGAACTGCAGAGGGCCTATTGGCCCATACGAGGCAGCTCCTATTATAACCACCGAATGAGAAGGAGATAGTAAAAGGAATAAGAAGAGGATAGTAAGGGAATGTAAGAGAAAACAATGAACAGAAAAAAAAGAGAGAAGAGAGAAAGAAAAGGAAAGAGAGAAGAGAGAAAGAAAAGGAAAGAGAAAGAAAGAAAGAAAGATAAATGGAAGGGGTAAGCTTATGTTAGGTCACGTTTGTTAGAAAGATTAGAGAATTTGAGTATATACTGTGAAAGGGAAGAGTCCACAGCAACAAAGTCAGGACTCAAGTTCATGTTGGGTACATTGTGTATTAGAGCCAATTCAACAAGACGGCATCTGTGTAGAGTAGAGGCAGGAAAGATTATTTTGCAGGAAGACCAATCAATAGGATGATTGGTCTTCCTCGCCCCTAACAAAGCAGACTGGTAAGCATTGATGAATACCTTTTAACTACTTTGTATTAGGCCAATCCTAAGTTTCTTTTCATATTCATGTTTCTTGTTGATTGCTTTGAATATGCCACTTGTGAGCCACAAATTGTTTATTCTTTTGTCAGTTACTTGCTTGGTATGGAGGGGACAATGAGTGTTGTAGAGGCTTAGAGTTTTGGAAAGGAAGAGGTTAGCTAATGAATTTATATCCTGTGTATTATTGAATTCAGATTCCATGTTAATATTGTGAAGTGCATTTGTGAGGTTGCCTAATGCTGCATCACTGTGCAGCCTGAATGTAAGTTTCATGCTTTCTGGTGGTGTTATGTCCATGTTTGCTATGAGGAAGGTAGGATAGTGGTCAGATGCTCTGTCAAAGATTATACCAAATGCAAGGGGAGCTGTTATGTTAGTCCATAAGTGATCCAAGGTAGTGGCAGATGTTTGAGTGACTCGGGTGGGCTTGGTGATTGTGGGGATTAGCATACAGGAGTTCATGCTGTTACAGAAATAGTCAACTTGAGGGCTATTTTGTTGACCCAGGTCAATATTGAAGTCTCTTCCTAGAATTATGTGATTTTTGTTGAGATTGTTGTTCATGATATGATTCCTTAGATTATCTGATAATGAAGCTATATTAGTATTGGGAAATCTATAGATAGCTCCGATAGTCAAGGAGGATTTAAGGGATTTATTCGAGAACTGGGCAAAGGTACATTCACAATAGTCGATTCTATCACTAATGACACTATTGCAGATGAAGGTATCTTGGCAAGATATAACTGTGCCACTTCCTTTTTTATTAGGCCTGCAGTTGTGAATGGCTTTATAATCAGCTAAGAGTTGGGTATAGTCTTTACTTAGCCAGGTTTCTGTTAAAATAATGAACAATAGATAGTTTAGTACCTGGTTGATACCTGGTTGATGGGGTTCAGGGAGTTCTTCTACTCCCTAAGCCCAGCCCGGGGCCAGACTTGACTTGTGAGAGTTTGGTCCACCAGGCTGTTGCTTGGAGCGGCCCGCAAGCCCACATACCCACCACAGCCCGGTTGGTCCGGCACTCCTTGAAGGAAACAATCTAGTTTCCTCTTGAAGACGTCCACGGTTGTTCCTGTAATATTTCTGATGCTCGCTGGTAGGACGTTGAACAACCGTGGACCTCTGATATTCATACAGTGTTCTCTGATTGTGCCTATGGCACCTCTGTTCTTCACTGGTTCTATTCTGCATTTTCTTCCATGTCGTTCACTCCAGTACGTTGTTATTTTACTGTGCAGATTTGGGACCTGTCCCTCCAGTATTTTCCATGTGTATATTATTTGGTATCTCTCTCGTCTCCTTTCTAGCGAGTACATTTGGAGAGCTTCGAGACGATCCCTATAATTTAGGTGCTTTATCTCATCTATGCGTGCCGTATATGTTCTCTGAATTCCCTCAATTTCAGCAATCTCTCCTACTCTGAAGGGGGAAGTGAGTACTGAGCAGTACTCAAGACGGGACAACATAAGTGATTTGAAGAGTGCAACCATTGTGATGGGATCTCTGGACTTGAAGGTTCTCGTAATCCTTCCTATCAATTTTCTGGCTGACGCAATACTTGCTTGGTTATGCTCCCTAAACGTTAGGTCATTGGACATCATTATTCCCAAATCCTTAACATGCTGTTTTCCTTCTATGGGCAGATTCGATTGTGTTTTGTATCCTGTATTATGTTTAAGATCCTCATTTTTGCCATATCTGAGTACCTGGAATTTATCACCGTTAAACATCATGTTATTTTCTGCTGCCCAATCGAAAACTTTGTTAATATCTGTTTGTAGTTTATCAATGTCTTCAGCAGAGGTAATTTTCATGCTGATTTTTGTATCATCTGCAAAGGATGACACGAAGCTGTGACTTGTGTTTTTGTCTATATCTGATATGAGAATAAGGAACAGCAGTGGTGCAAGGACTGTACCTTGAGGTACAGAGTTTTTAACTGCGCTCGGACTTGATTTTACTTGATTGACTGTTACTCTTTGTGTTCTGTTCGACAGGAAATTGAGTATCCAGCGTCCTACTTTACCAGTTATACCCATTGACCTCATTTTGTGTGCAATCACTCCATGGTCACATTTGTTGAATGCCTTTGCAAAATCTGTGTATACGACATCTGCATTATGTTTTTCCTCTAATGCCTCAGTGATTTTGTCATAGTAATTACCTAAGTGTAGTTACAGGATGAGAGCTACGCTCGTGGTGTCCCGTCTTCCCAGCACTCTTTGTCATATAACGCTTTGAAACTACTGACGGTCTTGGCCTCCACCACCTTCTCACCTAACTTGTTCCAACCGTCTACCACTCTGTTTGCGAAAGTGAATTTTCTTATATTTCTTCGGCATCTGTGTTTAGCTAGTTTATATCTATGACCTCTTGTTCTTAAAGTTCCAGGTCTCAGGAAATCTTCCCTATCGATTTTATCAATTCCTGTTATTATTTTGTATGTAGCATTCATATCACCTCTTTTTCTTCTGCCTTCCAGTTTTGGCATATTTAATGCCTGTAACCTCTCTTCGTAGCTCTTGCCCTTCAGTTCTGGGAGCCACTTAGTAGCATGTCTTTGCACTTTTTCCAGTTTGTTGATGTGTTTCTTAAGATATGGGCACCACACAATAGTGGTCAAGTAGCTGTGAGAGGCATGATCTTCCTGCTCTAAATCCATGTTGGCCTGGATTGTGGAGGTCATTGGTTTCCATGAATCTAGTGACCTGACTCCTGATCACTCTTTCAAATACTTTTATTATGTGGGACATTAGTGCAACTGGTGTATAATTCTTTGCCAATCCTTTGCTACAACCCTTGTGTAGAGGGGCAATGCCTGCTGCTTTAAGCGCATCTGGTATCTCCCCTGTGTCCAAGCTCTTCCTCCACACTATACTGAGTGCCTGTGCTACTGGCACTTTGCATTTCTTTATAAATATTGAATTCCATGAGTCTGGACCAGGGGCTGAGTGCATGGGCATATTGTCAATTTCTCTTTCAAAATCTGCCACGCTCGTGTTGATATCAGTTATATTTACAGGTGTTTGAGTATCATTCACAAAGAAATTGTCGGAATCTTCCACTTTCATGCTGAGTATCGGAGTGCTAAACATGTCTTCATATTGTTTTTTTAGGATTTCACTAATTTCTTTGTCGTCCTCAGTGTATGAACCTTCACTAATACGAATAGGTCCAATACTGGCAGTGGCTTTCGCCTTTGATTCAGCATATGTAAAATATTTTGGGTTTTTCTTTATTTCTTGAATTGCTTTCTGTTCTAGTTGCCTTTCTTCAATCTGATAGGAATGCTTCAGTCTCTGTTCGATTTCTTCAATCTCCCTGTTTAAATTATTTCTTCTCTGTATGGAGAGTCGTGTCTGCTTAAGCATTTCCGTTAATTTCTTCCTCCTTTTGTAATGTTGTCTGCGTTCTCTTTCTACATTGGACCTCTTTCTGGCTTTCCTCAAAGGAACATGTTTCAGACAGACTTCATATGCTTCAGAAGTCAGTTTTTCTATTCCCTGTGTAGGATTTTTATTTCCTAGAACATTTTCCCATTGAATGTTTGTAAGTTCCCTGTTTATTTTCTCCCAGTCTATCCTCTTATTACTAAAATTGAATTTATTGAATAGCTCTTCTCGCTTGTTGTTTCTCTTGGGCCTACTACCGTTATTAATGTTAGTTTGCACTTCAAAGAGCTTGTGGTCCGAGTATGTAGTGCCTGAGACAGTAATGTCTCTGATTAGCTCCTCATTGTTCGTGAATATCAGGTCCGGCGTGTTTTCGTTCCTAGTTGGTTCTGTAATCTGCTGAGTGGGAATTTGTCACAGAATCTCAGTAGTTCTCTGACCTGTGGTTGGCTATTTCCAGATTGATTTCCTGCTATGATGTTATTGTTTACTATTCTCCATTTTAAACTGGGTAGATTGAAATCTCCAAGGAAGATGATATCTGGTGCTGGGTTTGCTAGGTTATCAAGGATATTCTCTATTTTGTGGATCTGTCCAGTGAATTCCTCAACTGTTGCATCTGGCGGTTTGTATATTAAAATAATAAGTAGATTCATATTTTCTACCTTGATTCCAAGTACCTCTACCACCTCATTGGACGAGTTCAGGAGCTCTGTGCATGCCAGCTCCTCTTTAATATACAGACCTACTCCTCCACTTGACCTAATTACTCTGTCACATCTATATAGATTATAATTCGGAATCCAGATTTCACTATCAATGTGATCTTTTGTGTGGGTTTCTGTAGATGCACCAAATATTGAGTTTGATTCTATTAGGAGGCCATTTATGAACTTAACTTTATTTCTTGATTTTGGTTTCAAGCCTTGTATGTTTGCAAATATGAATGATTTCCCACATTGCGTGTCACTTTTGGTGGGCTTTGGTAGTTCTTCCCCCACTCTACCCCAGTCCATGGTGTGTTTTTTAGAAGTGATTCGTCCAGTTTTGGTAGCAGGACGGGTGTTGTGTGGTGCAGTACCTGTGTGCTTGTTGATAATTTGTATTCCAGTCTTGTGGGTATCTCCCTTCCCCTCTGTAATCCTGTAGTGGTTCCATCTGACTGTTCCTCTCTCTTATATTTACTACTCTGTTTCTGCCGTCCTCTAAAAAATTTCCAGTAGTGTCATATTGATCTTCCCGTCTATAACGCTTTGTACCTCTCACGTGGAATTCCGGACACTGAAGATTGTAGCATTTTTTGTCCCTAATTGAAAATTGACATAATTTAGGGTGAAAGTATCTACACCCTGTTCCAAAACGGCATGTACCCCTCGCTACATGTTCCTGCATTTTCGAGGATGCAGAAAATTGCACTTTGCTCCTAATTTTCCATATTTGCATATTCCTTTAGTGTAGAATTTGCAAATATGTTCCGGTTTTGGGTTTTTCAAGGTATTTATACCTGTGTCTTATCTTGTCTACCTCTTTATTGGAGCCATCTCCGTTTTTCGTCCCAATTTCTTCATTTATGCACTCTGTCTCACTGTTGCTCTCATCGTTTATATTACCTGGCTCTGCAATATTGCTGTTATTTTGTGCCACAATACCCTCTTCCTCCACACTACTGCTGCGGTTCTCTAAACTATCTGTTCCTGAGTTTTGGTCGTTATCCAATGTTGTCTTTTCCCAGTTCGCATATATCACTGGTAGCTTGTCTGTGAATGATAATCTCTGACTCGGGAATGTTTTTCATCAGTTTAGTTATGTTCTCTAACATTAATCTGTCATCTTTGCAAACCCAGTAAATTCCTTGCCTTTTTGTGCATCCTGGATATAATTCTGTACAGCCCAGGTGAAATCTTATGTTACAGATGCAACACTTGACGCCTACATTAAGTTTTCCCAGTACTCCCGAACACTCGACCACACATCTCCATTGTCTGATGTATTGTATTTGTGCTTCAATGTATAGATCACTTGTTGATGTCAGTCCTTTTAACTCTTTATAAAATT
Source organism: Procambarus clarkii (assembly GCF_040958095.1). NCBI lineage: Eukaryota > Metazoa > Arthropoda > Malacostraca > Decapoda > Cambaridae > Procambarus > Procambarus clarkii. The sequence continues at coordinate 31,946,540 of NC_091173.1, read as the reverse complement.
ATATGTATATATTTAATATTTATAATATTATATGTATATCATATATTTGTAATATTATGTATGTTATTTTCAAACTTTATGGCAGGTACTTAGCGTATGGTAGCGAAGATGGTCCCCTGGTGCGGTACAGTTGACCTCTTGTTGTCCCAGGTTGATGTCACCAGTTTCCAGTTACTCGATTTATAACACTGATTTATTCTTTGCTTGTATTCTTACAAGGAATTCTCTGCCTACTTTCCGGCTTGCAATGGTACTCACTCACTTTAATACTAATTCCTAGATCCACATTTCCATATTACACTATATGTTTTCCGTATTTTATTCCTGTGGGATGTGCCCTGGGGTAGGCCTCGTGGCTTGTGTAAACACAGCCTAGCTGATGCCGCCCCTTGCCACTATTCTATATTTATAATCTATGCACGATTTTCCTACACTTCCAACTTATATGTTGTTGTGATACCCATTCCACTTCACTGTTCCACGAATCACTATTCACTATTTTTTCCTCATACACGCATGTACACAAAGCCTCGTGCACTGGCTCACACGTGGTCTCCCGTTTATTCTCTATTTAACACAAAGTTCCATTGTTAACCCCTTAACTGCGTTGCCTCCAAATGTGACACCCCCGCAGTGCGCAGGAAATAAATTCTCTGGAAAAAATTCCTTTTTCTTTTTAAAGTGTCAAAAACCCTTCCCTCAGTATGGGTATGTAAAAAAAAAGTCGAAATTGTACTTACTTTGGCTGCTATGAGGTCCGGAAGTTAGGGCGTGACGTCATCATTCCCCGTGCGCCCGTGCCGTAAGCTCTCGGGGGCGGTGGGGCGCTCGGGGCGGGGCGCGCGAGTTGCCGCGAATATATTTTCATTCATTTTTTGCGCACCTTTCCAAATACATTTTCATTGTTTTTATGTGCCAATCCAATGTATAATAAACACGTACACTATAATATCGCAGTACAACATCCGTACTGTCCGTAGACACTGTGTTACGTGCATGAAACTTGTGTACACATATGCAGCACATATTTACTATGTATCATGCTAATTTGTGTAAATATACAATCTATTTACACACTATACACTGTCACACACTATATACATTCACCATCAACACATTCAGAACACCGCGTAGCAGCTGCTTCGTATGGGCCAATAGCAGCTGCCTCGTATGGGCCAATAGCAGCTGCTTCGTATGGGCCAACAGCAGCTGCCTCGTATGGGCCAACAGCAGCTGCCTCGTATGGGCCAACAGCAGCTGCCTCGTATGGGCCAACAGCAGCTGCCTCGTATGGGCCAACAACAGCTGCCACGTATGGGCCAACAGCAGCTGCCCCGTATGGGCCAATAGCAGATGCCTCGTATGGGCCAATAGCAGCTGCCTCGTATGGGCCAATAGGAGCATTTGGCCATGAACACATTCAGAACACCTCGAGTGAGAGCAGCCACACCCAGCCAGTCTCCCTCACTCCAACATCTTACTCGCCAACATTGCTCCTCCCACCATATTGTTATAGTTCTTATTACACATGTTCTATATACCTATCTACATGTTTTATTTACCAGAACTATGCAAGTAAGCTGGTATTGTGTCCAAACAGTACAGTGGCCACCATACACTGCATGAAAAATCACACAGCAGACGACGCTACGATTACGTCACCTCCCTCACCAAAATAGCTCCTCTCAACATTCTCCTGTTGCTGTTCTTACACTATATACACACACTATATATACCCATGTACATATGTGTTGCCCATAGCGAACCACTAAGCTAGTATGGTGAGCAAAACAAGAGTGGCAGCCACACACACAATGAGGCTACCTCAATTCTCGCCCTCCCTCCCTCATCAAAATTCCTCCTTCCACAATACTACGCACAACGCTAATTATAACCACATTCCTGCTATTATCACAATCCTGGTCACTAATTCCTGTAAATGAATAATTGACCACACGTTTATTTTGAAAAGGAACCTAAGAAATCATTTGAAGATTCCTAGATGAACGAAATAATGCTGTGGTGCTGTGGCTAGCGCTGTGAACATCGTGAACAGCATTGAATCACTGATATTTGAACATTGTACCCAGTAATTATCACACTCAGGCTCTAATATAACACTATCATAGCTAAATAATACAAGTTATATATATATTTTGACATTATTAGGCGATGCTGTGGTCACATGCTGAACAGCAGTGCTGTGCGCTCATGCTGCGAGCGCCAGCCTTGGTTGCTCACACACTACTGAGGCTCCCACACCCGGGAATGTGGACCACGATTTTTTTTAAAGATGGCGTCTGTTTACAAGAGCCCTGAGGAAGCTGATGTGAACCCCATGTAGCCGCGGGAGTTTTGAATGGAACGTGAAAAATACAAATACCCGGAGGCGCGTTGCACAAACCAGACGTGAGCCTGCAGGCGCGTTGCGCAGTTTAAGGGTTAATGACTGTTTTCAATTTTCCAGCGGGTCACTATGCACTCTGTTATGTCTGTAATCAATAATCCATGGCTGTAGTCCTATGAAATCCCTAGCACTCAATGCACTACTCACCTAGTGCTGTGAGTAGTGCATTTATATTATCAAAATGTTTACCAAGTGATCTAACATTTTGATTGTAAACTGGTAAGCAGGTGCTGTTTTGGAGTTTTTTTTTTACAAGATTTACTGTGTAATACCTGCAATAATGATGATCAATGTGCTGATTGGTGTAGATATATGACAGAAGATTTAGATCAGGATCAATATCAGTTTGCATGTTAGTTATATTTTTTTATTTATATATACAAGAGTTCTTACATTCTTGTACAGCCACTAGTACGCGTAGCATTTTTGGCAAGTCCTTAACCCTTAAATGGCGCATGGCTATATACCATTTGACACCCACAGGTGCATAAAAAAAAAAAAAAAAAAAAAAAAAATCTAACCTGTTAATTTGTGTTCACTGATCATGGGAAAAATAATAAAAAAATCGTAAGTGGCATATATTGCTCGCTATAGGGCGGGGAAGTCTGGCAAAAAACAGGCGCTGACTCAGCGTGCGTCCCAGACGGTTTGTTGCTCGCCAGCTGGCAGGCCGGAGTTGCCACAAAGAGATAATTACCTAATTATTTCAATGTCTCTGATTTTTCATAGTTTTTTTTGCTGTAATATTATTCAATAGTGTGTAGTGTGATATATTTATATAATAAAATGAGTGAATCATCGTTGTACTCAAAAATATGGTGTGCATATTGTTGATTCAATTATGTTCATCAAACACTGAACAAATACTTTGTCAGTTATTACACTATATACACAGGTTATATATAAGTATCTGCATGTGTTGTTCACCATAACGAACCACTAAGTTGCTATTATGAGTCAAAAAGTAACGAGGAGTGATCGCCACACAACGCCCAGCCACTCACTAACTCAACACCTCACTCGCCCACATTCTCCTCCCACCATACTGTTTTTCCTTTTATTCACTATATACAGACGTTATATATAAGTATCTACATTCGTGTTCACCATAACGAACCACTAAGTTGGTATGCTGAGTGGCAGTGGCAGCCTGCCACTGGCTGTCACTCCCTCCCTACCTCACCTCACCTGACTTGCCACCATCCTCCTCCCACCATACTGTTTTTGCTTTTATATACAGATGTTATATATAAGAATTTACATGTTTTGTTCATCATAACTGTATATCTAAGCTTGTATGGTGACTAAAGGCACAAAGACGTAGTTACTCACCCAGTCAGCTGGTGGCGGCTGCCCTCAAGGCCAGACGCACTAATATTTCTCCTCCAACAGTACTGTTTGTCGTGTTATTACGCTATATACACAGACATTATATATAAGCATCTACCTGTTTTATTCACCATACTTGTGCAAGTAAACTGGTTTGGTGCCCAAAGACCATAGTGGTCACCAGTAAACAACATAAGTCGTGCAGACAACGCCACCTCCCTCACCAAAATGGCAGCTGCCAACCTTCTCCTAATGCTGTTTATACCCTCTATACATACGTTATATATAAGTGTCTACATTTGTGTTCACCATAGCGAACCACTAAGTTGGTATGGTGAGTGCAGTCAATGAAAAGTGGCCACACACAGAAGACAACGCCAGCACCCTCCCTCCCACAGCATTACTCCTCCCTCCATGGAGCACAGCGCTAAATATCACCATAATCTTGCTATTGCAAGATTGAGGGGCCTCGTAGCCTGGTGGATAGCGCGCAGGACTCGTAATTCTGTGGCGCGGGTTCGATTCCCGCATGAGGCAGAAACAAATGGGCAAAGTTTCTTTCACCCTGAATGCCCCTGTTACCTAGCAGTAAATAGGTACCTGGGAGTTAGTCAGCTGTCACGGGCTGCTTCCTGGGGGTAGAGGCCTGGTCGAGGACCGGGCCGCGGGGACACTAAAGCCCCGAAATCATCTCAAGATAACCTCAAGATTGTCAGAACCCTGGTCAGTTTTATCACAGTCAGGGGTCTTCTCTAAGAATATCATCGCTACATAATAGCATGAACAAGTATATTACGACATTTTTAGGCGATGCTGTGGTCACAAGCTGAACAGCCGTATTGTGAACTCATTCTGCGTGTGTCAGGCTTGGTAGCTCACTCAATACTGAGGCCCCTAACACCCGGGAATTTGGTCCACGAAAAAAAAAAAAAAATGGCGTCTCTTTACAAGAGCCCCCGATGAAGGTGTGGTGAACCCCGTGTATCCGCGGGCCGTTTAAATCTTGCGTAATACTCCAAAACATCATATGATGCCGAGAGCAATTTACTGCAAGTCACTCAACACATCATATGATGTCTTGCGCAACTAAAAAGTTAACCACCATGCTGTGCCGAGTTTATTGTGAAATTCACCGGGTGTGCATGAAGTAAAGTGTTCCCAAAAAATTCTTTTTTCTTCGTAAAATGATAAATTCCCTTCCCTGATCATGTCTATGTAAAAATTAATACCAAATTCCACTTACTTTACCTGTGGGGACGTGAACAAGGTGCGCTGTGACGTCAACAAGGCCTGGTCACCCGTGCATGAATCGCCCAGATACGGTCGAGCGGGCCATTCAAGCACTGGGTGTTGCCACAAATATATTTTCAATTATTTGTTCTATGTATTTCCAATGCGGTTTTATTTTTTATTTATTTTTTTATCATATATGATGCATATTTGTGTCCTTTACAATATGTATACAGTAGAACGTTCATAATGTTCCATGGAACTGTGATACATGTGTCAGTAATGTGTCCACAATAAATGTTTATTGTCGCAATATTACCTGTTAAAGTTTCACTAAAATTACAATATGTACAGTTTCACACACTATTTACACAGTAACACTCTGTATTACACACTCAGTACTTCGGAAGTGAGTAATAATCAACGAAGTAGTCCATGGTGCACAGCGCGACTTCGCTCTCAGTGCACCAGGTACAGATAAATTTTCGCTTCCTGTTTCTTTATTCTGTCTGCTTGCAAATAACGCACTCACATACACCCTTGGCTTTAGTACTTGTAAGTTGTATGTAGCAATGCTTGTAAAGCATAAGGTAGTACTGAAAAGATTATAGGAAAAAATCAACTTATAAGGTAGTCTTGAAAAGATTGCTTTGTATGGTCCCAAACAGGAAGAGATTCAGCTTGCCTCAAAGAGTGTCTATCAGTTAGAAACAGATTCAGCTAGCCTCAAATAGTGTCCATCAGTAAGGAAGAGATTCAGGTATTCTTGAAAATATCTATGAAAAACACCACCATGGAAGCCGCTAACACTGTTCCTCTATGCTACTTGCATCAGATGCATCATCACTGAACGCAGAAAACGATTCATCTATTATTAGATGAAATAATCTAGACTAGATTAGGAGAAATATTAGTGCATCTGGCCTTGAGGGCGGCCGCCACCAGCTGACTGTAAGTAGCTATGTCTTATTACCTTTACTCACCGTACAAGCTTAGATGTACAGTTATGGTGAACAAAACATGTAAATACTTATATATAACGTCTGTGTATTAGTGAATAAATGCAAAAACAGTATTGTGGGAGGAGAATGAGGGCGAGTGAGGTGTTGTTGAGGGAGGGAGTGGCAGCGAGTGGCTGGCTGGTGTGTGGCGGTCACTCCTCGTTGCATTTTGACTCACAATACCAACTTAGTGGTTCGTTATGGTGAGCAAAACATGCAGATATTTATATATAACCTGTGTATATAGTGTAATAACAGTAAAACTATTTGTTTATTGCTTTATGAACATAATAATTGAATCACTAATATGCACACCATAATTTTGAGTACAGTGATGGTCCACACATTTTATTATATAAATATATCACAATACACACTATTGAATATTATTGCAAAAAAAAAAAAAAAAAAAATCAATCAGAGACATTGAAATAATTAGGTAATAATATATTTTTGGCAACTGCCACCTGACAGTTCGGGCGGAGTAGACCTCGTCTGGCGAAGGCTCTGTCAACATCCCTTTTTTGCCAGACTTCCCTACCCTATTGCGGCTAAAATATGCCACCTACGATTTTTTTGTTTTTTCCATGATCAGGGAACACATATGAACACTTTTATAAGACAAAAGAATTTTTTTGTAATTTTTTTGTTGTTGCTCCTGTGGGTGTTGAAGCCATTTAGACCCCTAGGAGGCCAAGGGTTAATGTATAATAAAAATAATAATAATCATAAAGAAAAATAATCTTAAAGATAATTAACTTTATATAGCTTAGTTATGATCCTATAATTTGTATGAACTTAAGAAAACAAAATACTAGAGTTGAATGCAATGAAACTGCATTTTCTGGGTGAGTCCCGGAGGCTCCCCGGAGCTATCCAGGCTGATAGGGATAATCCTAACTTTTTGGCATCAGTCGATGTGGGTGGAGTTCTAGGCCTACCTGGGACCACAAGCCAGAACCTGGCCTCCTCAGAGAGGCACAAGGAGCAATGGCCTATAGAAATCCACAGGTGATTTTGGAGCATTCTATATTTGCCATCAACTGGGACAGGCACCCAGAAAGGTAAGCGACTCAAAACAAACTCCCTATTGTGGTAAAACCAACTAAAATAATGAAACAAATGATCAGAACTCCAAGGGAAAACGAGAAAACAAGCATGACGAAACATGCGGCGCATGTCTGCACAGCTTCCCCTTCCCCAGGAGGGGGAGCCCCAGACCCTCGCGCTGTCGATCCACACCTCCAGTTCCGAGGCGTGATCTCAAAATACGCGAAAACCGCTGACCAGGGTAGGGAGGGTTGCCGGGGAGCGTCTGGGATTCGCCCAGGAAATGGCGTTTCAATACATTCAACGCTGGTTTTCTGGGGGGAGCCATATGGCTGCCCGGAGCTACTTCACCAAAGACTAAGGAAAAAAGGGGACTTACCCGGGAGGCGGTCAGTGCTCCAAGCCTCAACTTGAAGTTGAGACAGGCTGCAGCCGCTGACCCAATGCAACAGGCCCGACTAGGCCCAGGAACGTTCACGAAGTAGCGTGCAGCCAGGACCCTGTTCGACCCCCAAAAATCACGTGCCCGAATGTCAGCCCAGGACATGTTTCCAAAAAATGGCAGCAAGAGCAGCGAACTTACGAACGTCATGGGCACGGGGATAGACCGCAGGCTGGCTAGAGCTCACTGATATGTTCCAGCGTTGTTTTATATTTGGCGCTATTCTAACTTACGCTTTGTTGATATTTTTTACCTATGGGCACATAGAACATTCTATTGCGAACACATTGACACAAAAATGAATGACGTACATAGAAAATTAATGTCATGAGAGTGAAATAAGTATAAACTTTCAAAGCGCCGTGCGTCGTCCCGTCACCGATACCGGGTAACAATTTCACCACTTCCCACACTCTTGCGGGCGGGCCGCATCATTATTCTACGCTTATATTCATATCACCGTGTTGGGAATTTCATTGCGAGTCCATTGATACCAAAATTAACGCTGTAGAATAAGTGTGGAGGTGATTACAATCCCAAGAGTAAAAACATTTTGTTGCTGATGGGCGCTCACGGCGAGTCATCTTCGTAGTTATTTATTTGGTGCTGGTATCCCTATACGTTTCGTGACTTTTTTTACTGATGTTCTTCTAGAGAATTTTATTGCGAACACGTTGGTACTTAATAACCCTGTAGACGACTTGAGAGACCCGCGAACAGGGAAGAAGGGAAACTGGATCAACCCAAAGTGCGTCTCGAGACACAGAAGCCATGGTGTGCAAATAACGGCGGAGGGCCACAGCCGGACACAAAACATGATGCATCCCCGGCCAGACCAACCAAGCATCAACAACAGAAGGATCCCTCTGGAAAGCAGCAGTCTCATTCTTCGCCAGAAAAGAAGGAGATGGCTGCAGACGAAGAAACATATCTCCATGACCGAAAAAGCAGAAACCCCTGCGCCGGAGAAGAGCATGAACTTCCTGACCCAACCACCAGAGGCCAATGCCAACAGGAAAAGAGCCTTCGAAAAACAATCCTGAACTGAAGGGGCCACAACAAACCGAGGAGAAGAGAGATAAAAGAGCATTATGTCCAAAGACCTGGACGACTCAGGCAGCGCATGAGCAGGCCGCAGGCCTGCACGAGACAACTTGCGAAACGGCGCAGAAGTAACATCTACACCGAAAGCAAGCTGAAGCAGTTCCGCCAGTGCCGCACGATACGAGGCGACAGTATTCGGCATAAGATGACGGTCCTGGAACAAAAATGAGAGAAAGGACAACACCCAAACTGAAAGCGAAAAACAGTATCCACTCAATTTAACAGCCTCTTTTATACCGATCTGCCAGTAATAATGACCGGTTTGGGAGACCGGTATTTAGAGCCTCATATAACGGTCTGGCGGTCGATATTACCGAAGGTCAGTATTGGGTTTGTCTTGGCATCAGAGGGTCCTCACATGGCAAGCAGGCTGCCTACCCCTTTCATCCCCTCCCTCACCCTCACTGAACCTCTACCCCCACACCCTCACTTTCTGCCTCCCCCCCCCCCCAAGACCCTTCTGGGAAATGGCTCAGTAGACTGCCAGCCAGCCAGAGACAGCCTGGAGAATCTCCATCTAATAAAGAATTCATGAAACAAGTATTTTATAACTTTTTATTATCCTAATAATATTGCTAAACAAAATCGGCAAGGAAAAATATATATGATGTACAGTACATCCAGAATTTAATTAAGAAACATCTGGTTAACTAGGTCAAGTGTTAGGCTTATCTCTTCCCTTCCCCATCACCGACACCCCCCCCCACCGCCCCCCCCCATACTTCCCATACACACACTGTCTCTGCTTCACCTCAACATCCATTGCTCCATCCCTCTCTTCTTCCCTCCCTCCATCCAACCATCCCTCCCTCCTCCTTCCCAGCTCCCTCCCTCCTTCCCGCCATCCCTCCCCTCCATCCCTTTGTCCCTCCTTCCCTTCCTCCCTCCCTCCTTCCCTCCCTCCCTCCATCTATCCCTCCCTCCATCTATCCCTCCTCCCTCCTTCCCTTCCTCTCCTTCCCTTCCTCCCCCAACCCTTCCTCCCTCCATCTCTCCCCTCCATCTCTTCCTCCCTCCCTCCCTCCCTCCTTCCTTCCTTCCATCCCTCCCATCCTCCCTCCTTCCATCTCTCCCTCCTTCCCAGCTCCCTCCCTCTATCCATCCCTTCATCCCTCCCCTCCTCCCTCCTTCCCTTCCTCCCTCCATCCCTCCTTCCTTCCCTCCCTCCATCCCTCCCTCCATCTCTCCCTCCTTCCCTCCCCTCCATCCCTTCCTCCCTCCCTTCCTCACTCCTTCATCCCTCCCTCCTTCATCCCTCCCTCCTTCCATCCAAATATCTGGTTGCGAGCTGGTCCCTTCCCCCACCACCAACACCCCCCTCCCCCCCCCAAACTTCCCATACACACGCCCTCTCTGCTTCACCTCAACAACCATAGCGCCATCCCACTCTCCCTCCCTCCATCAATCCATCCATCCATCCATCAATCCATCTCTCCATCCATCTCCATCCTCTCCCTCCCTGCCTACCACCCAGCCTCTGCCTGCCTGCCTCCCTCCCTGCATCCCTCACAAGCTCTGCCTGCCTCCCTCCCAAGCTCTGCCTCCCTCCCTCCTTGCCTACCTCCCAGCCTCTCCCTGCCTGCCTGCCTACATTTCAGCCTCTCCATGAACAAATCCACAAGGGCCGTGACGAGGATTCGAACCTGCGTTCGGGAGCATCCCAGACACTGCCTTAATCAACTGAGCTACGACAGGGTTAAAAGGGTTGAAACCGAAGTTCTACTGAACTTACTGGATCCCGTAGCCTCTCCGAGGCACAAACCAGGCTTTTACACAACCCCCCCACCCCTGCATCCGAGCTATGTCAATAGGCCATCACATCTGTGTGTGATGATGTAAGGGCAAAGAGAGAACGGCCTATTGACATAGCTCGGGTGCAGGGGGGGGGGGGGGTTGTGTAAAATCCTGGTTTGTGCCTCGGAGAGGCAATGGGATCCAGTAAGTTCAGTAGAACTTCTGTTTCAACCCTTTTAACCCTGTCGTAGCTCAGTCGATTAAGGCACTGTCTGGGATGCTCCCGGACGCAGGTTCGAAACCTCGTCACGGCCCTTGTGGATTTGTTCATTTGATGCATCACGTTAGTGTGATCTCGGCCTCTCCATCCCTGCCTGCCTGCCTGCCCATCCACCCACCAGTCAGCCAACACTGACACAATGAGTGCATTTCGAGCCAACATGGTGCACGGATGTTCCTTGATTGTGGAGATATGTCCAACAAAGTCACAGGATGAATACTCCAACCTCATGACAAATCAAAACAATGTGCCGTGAGTCTGTGACATCACAGGGTAGAAGGCACTAGAGTGGTGGACCCAGTGACTGTATAAAATATATCTTACCTGAATGTTACTTAAAAAATTACCGACACTTAACTTCGGAAATACCGGAGCTCCGGAAATAACGACCAGGGTACAGCCCCATATAGGCCGTTAAATCGAGTGGATACTGTACAACAACGAAGAGTCAAAAAGAAACTGAAGGACCGCAAGGAAACTTCATACTACTGCCGAGACGAAGCCCGCAAGCGGGACACCATCAATGAAGCCACCTGATTACCACACAACTGTTGGTAAACTCGAGTAAAAATACCAAACGCGAAGACTCGAGGAGAAGAGTGAATCAGTCTCGTAATGGACCGGGCCGATCTTCTGAAAGAGGCGGAAAAACCTCTGGGTTTGGACACCGGACAAGCAGCGCCTGAAACCTCGGCTGGGCCGGCCACCATGTGGCCAAGAGGACAACTCGCCCCCTGATAAGTCTCAAAGCGAGCCAGGACCTGGAGCAACAGCTGAACCGGAGGAAAGAGGTACAGAAACTCCCCCACCTTGACCAGTCCAGCTGAAAGGCATCGATCCCGACAGCCTCGTGGTCGGGGAAAGGCGCCACATATACCAGAAAACGCCTTGACCACACCGACGTGAAGAGGTCCATCTCTGGGCGCCCGAATATCTGGCACAGCCAACTGTATGAGTCAGCATCGGCTGTCCATTCCGTGGACAGGGGAACAAACTGGGACAGGCTGTCCACCAGGATGTTGGAGACCCCCGGACGTGAACCGCCAGGAGAGCCAAACCCCGAGAACTCAGCAGACGAGTCACCCGACCTGGGTCGGGTGACCCATGACCTGAGGGTTCGGGGGAGGGATGGGAGGCAGTGATAGAGGGAGGCATTGAGGGGTAGAGGCCGGGAGGGATAGAAGCAGTGAGGGAGGGAGGGTGGTGGTGGTGAGGGAAGAGTGGCAGTGAGGGAGGGAGGGAGGAGTTTGGTTAATATGGTTCACTTGTTGTGTGGTTCACTTGTCCACTTGTGTGATCAAACTTGTCATATTAAGGAATTACTAATTGTAACCTGTGATAGAATGGGCACTAACACAGGAACTAACTTGGAACGCAATTACACATGAACTTTATTTCATTTTAGATATATAAAATATATCTTGCCTGAATGTTACTCAAAATATTACCGACACTTCAACAACTTTGGAAATAACGACCTGGGTACAGCCCCACATAGGCTGTTAAATCGAGTGGATACATTAATTAACATTAGAAATATTTCTAATGTTTTACCATTTTTTCAAGTGCAATGATGCAATGGGATGTCGATAATGGTATTTGTATCACAGAATATAGATCATAGGAACCCACATATTTTCATGTTACTAATAGTTGTGCTTGCAGGGGTTAAGCTTTGGCTCTTTGCTCCCACCTCACAACTGTCAATCAACTGGTGTACAGATTCCTGAGCCTACTGGGCTCTATTATATTTACATATGAACTTGTGTATGGCATCTGCCTCCACCACAACACTACCTAATATGTGCACCGTGTTACATTCTTTGAGCAATAAAACATAACAGTTTTTACTCTCATTATGCCATATTCACACGTTATAACTATTTACATTTATATGCGCCATGACAAACCAATAAGCAATTATGGTGGGTGTGGTAATGAAATCTAAGCATAGCCACACACACACGCACTTCCAGCAGACGATTCAACCCGATGCAGCAAATTGCATCATTATTATGAGATTCCTGGAAACTATCTCATGAAAATTAATAATTATTTACAATTTATTTTCTAAATGAACAATGAACATGTGGTCACATTCCATAATGCGTAAATGCATGAGACTGCGGCTGTATGCTGTGAATGTCTGCCTTGCGCTGTGAACATCATAAACAGCACTGTGTTTGCTGATATCATCTGAACCTAAAACATAGTCTTTATCATATTCAAGATCATCTATGACACTATCATCGCAAAATAATTGTAGATATTTTTTTTATAATTAAGCAATGCTGTGGCCACAAGCTGCACGGTGGTGCTGTGAGCTTTTGCAACGTGTGCCACCCCTGGTTGTCCTCTCAATACCCAAGCCAGCACATCCAGGTGTGCCCATGATTTTTTACCGAGATGGTGTCTGTTTACTGGATGCCTGAGGAAGCAAAGTGAGCCCCCTTGTATGTGCGGGACTTTAAAATCTAATGAGGTACCCTAAATCATCATCCCTGTATGACTCACACAGCAGAAGGGTTCAGCTTAGAGTATGTACTATCAATGTATAAATTTGTTTCACTGCATAAATCTTTTAGTTTACAGACACTGTCATGTCACATCATTTATAACCATCATTCTCAGGACCCATTCTCATTCTTCTATTCACCTCTTACATATATTTATTCTCTAAGCTATTTCATTAAACTTGGTAATGAAAGGTCCATAAAGGTAAGGTCCATAAAGGTAATGAAAGGTCCAAATTGCACTTAAATGCAATGCACAGGAACTATGAACTGTGACTCGTCATTCATTCACCAATGCCATTCTTCATTCATTCATTCTCGTTTCCTATCAGATGTCTTGCATAAACCTACATCATATAGCTCAACTTCCTATGAAACTTTTACCCCATACACAGTCTGGGTATATGGGTCACAAAGCTGAAACCAATTTTGACCTTACAGGAAATTAATTAACATTATCGCGCTCCGAGCCCTCCTATTATTGTCATAAGTTTTTCTCTTTAATGTAATCTGATGACTATCGCACGCATCATAAACTAAAATATTTGTAAAAAATTATATTTTCATCCAATCAACTTCTAGGTGGTTTCAAAATGAGCACCATTGTCTTCCCACTCTCTTCCATATGCCGCATGACATTCTGGGTCGTCAGGCCGTGAGGTGGGCCTAGTCCTGTGTTTATCACGCTTGTGACCGGAGCGTCGCTGGCTCACGTCCCGAACTTGTGCAAATCTCGGTTATTATCAGCATTTATACTAGTTCGCGTGTCTTTCACACACAATATATACATTACACGATGGAACAGGGTCCAGGGCAGAGCAGTTCCATGCTGAAAACAGCGAAGAAATCATGCAAGGAGGATAAAATAAGTATGCTCTACAAGAAATTTCGTAATGTCCGGCTTGCACCAACAAAAATCCCTGGTTTGATTCAAGATTTATCCAATATTGATGCAGATGTTGAAGGGGAAGAACAGGACACTGATTTCGACAGTGATTCATAAGACATAGACATGGCAGATGATGGTGAGTCAATGGTTGAGGAGAGTGAGGATTCTGAGGAGGACGCGGGACGTCCACAGCCTCCTCCTTGGAGGTGTGCAGGACATACTCAACAAACAAATCCTGTTGATGCCTGGTGTACTGACAACACTCCACTATCTGTAGAAAGTTTCACTGGAACTTGGAACACCAGGCCTGAGTATACCACCACCTACCACACCTATACAATCTGTACAATTATTTTTTACTCGTGCATTGACTGAGTATTTGACGATTGAAACAAACTTGTATGCAGAACAATTTCTACAGAATGCTTCCCATAGTGCAATGAATCTTTGGCGAGAAGTAACTGTAAAGAAAATGGGGGAATAGGGAATTTTATATTTTAAATAGGGAAATCACAGTGATACAAAAAAGAATGATGTTGAAGAAGTTTGGACTTGATAAACTTCAAAAGAGTAGCAACACGTTCGCGCTGTTTGGCGTGCACAGCTAACAAACGACTTAGTTTTTTATTTGGTGCCGGCATCACGTTAGCTTTGGTGACATGTTATACGTATGTTCCTCTAGAAGATTTCATTGAGAACACATTGATATCAAAATGAAACACGTACATAAAAAATTTTGGTCAAAAACATGAAAAGGGTATAAACTTTTCAGTAGGAGTGTAGCCGATGTGCAGTTGGACGTGCAGTAGCGGGTAACCTTTGGGCAACTTCCCACGGTCTTGCGGGTGGGGCGCGCTGATGTTTTGTACTGTACTTTATTTTCATGTGTCTGTATACAGAATTTTATTGTAATCACAGTGATACCAAAATTAACGACGTAGAACAATTCTGGGGGTTGACAAACCTGAAGAGCATAAACATTTCATCACTGTTTGGCGTTCACGGCTAACAATTGCCAGGTTTTTTATTTAGTGCGGGGTCTCAGGTCGGCTTGGTGAAATTTTATATATATATTCCTCTAAAGCATTCTCTTGCAAACAAATTGATAATAAATTTAAATACATACATGGAAAATTAAGGTGAGCAGATCGAAAAGAGTATACACTTTTCAGTGTCGCCGCTCGGTCACCCGAAATGCTTGATGCACGAGGGGAAAGTTACAGAGCCTTCTGCTGGGAGCGTAATAGTGTTAAATTTGAAAGATGCATCACCAGACCAAAATATCCAAAGTCTTCACTACACTGAGATAAGTGCAGTGAAGGGTTTAGGCTGCTGAGATGAGTGTACCACAGTAGTAGGCAGTAGGCTTAAAAAACCAGCGTTGAATGTAATGAAACGTCATTTTCTGGGTGAGTCCCGGAGGCTCCCCGGAGCTAAACAGGCTGAATGGATATGTATAACTTTCTGGCATCAGTCAAAGTGCTAGGAGTTCTTACCTACCAGGGACCACGAGCCAGAACCTGGCCCCCTCAGAGAGGCACGAGGAGCAATAGCCTATAGAAACCCCCTTGTGATTGGGAGCATTCTATGTCTGCCATCGACCGGGACAGGCACCTAGAAAGGTAGGCGCCCCAAAACAAACCCCTATTCTGGTGAAATTATTGCTACCGAAAGCCGAACGAGTGGACAGAACTCCCCAAACAAAATTATCACACTAGCATGACATCATCACGTTGCCGCGCCACCGTCTGCGCAACCCCCCCCCCCCTCCCCGAGAGGGGGAAGGGGGAGCCCCAGACCCTCCATGCCGGTGATCCAACTGGCAGTTCTTAGGCTGGATGTCAAAGTACGTGAAAAATGCCACCGACCGGAGGGAGGGAGGGATGCCGGGAGCCTCCGGGACTCACCCAGAAAATGGCGTTTCATTACCATTCAACGCTGGTTTTCTGGGGGGAGCCCCGTCGGCTCCCCGGAGCTACCTCAGCAAAGATAAGTAAAACAGGGAAGGAACCAGGAGGCGGATACCACACGTCCTAACTGAACAACCAAAACCAGAGATAAAACAAAGACCAAAATGAGAAGAAAAAAGACCACCCAGGCCAACGACCAGGACGGCCCCAAAACTCAAGAGCAGGCCAGAGGGGAACAACGCCCAGGACAGCAAGTGGAACGGAGCAGAAGGAACCGCAACAATGAACGCAAGCAAGAGCGGCTCTGCCAGCACCACCGAACATGAGGTGACAGGACAATCCCAGACGATGGTCCCAGAACAACCCCGAAGGGAAGACAAGCCTAACCTATCAAAGACCGAAGGACCCTTCGCAATGATAGGAAAACCACACACCGGCCCCGAGACAAAACACGCAGGTGGGAGACCAATAACCTGGTCCCAATAACCTGGGACCTGTTTTTTAGATTCACAAAACGCTAATCTAAAAACAGAGACCCCGCAACCCAAAGGAGCAACATAACCAGCTCCAGCAGGGAAGAATGAGACATGCATCCCCGAGGCATCCAAGAGGAGAACTACCGAGGACGAGAACCGCAGGAAAGCAAACACACCCGGTCCGGAAAAGGAACAAAGAAAAACCGAAACCAGGACCGGAACCTAGCAAACCCGGTTCCAAGAAAAGGAACCAGGAAAGCAGGAGCGGCAGACTGAAAAGTCCACACCCCCCTCACAGACAGCGCAACCCGAAGCCTGCAGAAAACCACACAGAAATCGCAGGAACTTGGTACCAAAACGGAACACCGGAGAAGACCAAAAGCAGGACGTGGAACATGGACAGAGGCCCACCGGAGCACCAAACAGGATAATCAAGAAGCACCGACCTAGACACACAAAAAACCAGCGTTGAATGTAATGAAACGCCATTTTCTGGGTGAGTCCCGGAGGCTTCCCCGGAGCTATCCCAGGCTGATATGCTAATGTCAGACTTTGGCATCAGTCATGTGTATGGAGTTCTTAGGCCTACCGGGGACCACGGCCAGAACCGGGCCCCCTCAGAGAGGCAAGGGGAGCAATGGCCTATAGAAGCCCCCGTGTAGTTGGAAGCATTCTATGTCTGCCATCGACCGGAACAGGCACCCAGAAAGGTAAGCGCCCCAAAACAAACCCCTATTCTGGTTAAAATTGCTACCTAATACCGAACTAGTGGATAGAACTCCCCAACCGAAAACAAGCAAACTAGTGTGACGTCACACACCTGCCGCGCCGCTGTCTGCGCAGCTCCCCCATCCCCGGGAGGAGGAAGGGGGAGCCCCAGACCCCCTGCGCCGGCTACCCACACCTCAGTTCTTGAGGCTGGATGTCAAAAACGCGAAAAACCGCCGACCTGGAGGGAGGGAGGGATGCCGGGGAGCCTCCGGGACTCACCCAGAAAATGGCGTTTCATTACATTCAACAGCTGGTTTTCTGGGGGGAGCCCCAGTCGGCTCCCCTGGAGCTAACTACCCACAGACAGAAAAAGAGGGACTTACCCGGGAGGCGGTCGTCGCTCACTCCTCAACTCTAAGCCAAGACAACTGGCTGCAACCTACGACCCAAAGCAACACAGACTCGACGAGGCCCAGGGACATTCACAAGGTAACGAGCAGCCAGGACCCTGTTCGACCGCCAAAATCCCCGCGCCCGAATATCAGACCAAAACATATTCCCAAAGACGGCAGCAAGAGCCGCGAACTTACGAACGTTATGGGCACGGGGATAGACCGCAGGCTGGCTAGGACCTAATAACCCTGCGGACGACCTGAGAGACCCGAACCCGCGAACAGGGAAGAAGGGAAACCGGATCAACCCACAGCGCGTCCCCGGACACAGAAGCTGTGGCGCGCAAATAACGGCGAAGCGCCGCAACCGGACACAAAACATGATGCACCCCCGGCCTGACCAACCAAGCATCAACCACCCATGGACCCCTCCGGAACGCAGCAGTCTCATTCTTCGCCAGAAAAGAAGGAGACGGCTGCAAACGAACAAAACAATCACCACGACCAAAAGAGCAGAAACCCCTGCGCCGGAGGAGAGCATGAAGCTCCCCTACCCGACCCCCAGAGGCCAAAGCCAACAAGAAAAGTGCCTTGGAAAAACAATCCTGGACCGAAGGGGCCACAACGAAACGAGGAGATGAAAGGAAAGCGAGCACTCTGTCCAAAGACCAGGACGGCTCAGGCGACGCATGAGCAGGCCGGAGGTGAAACAATGCACGAGACAGCTTGCGAAAGGCGCAGACGTAACATCGATACCGAAAGCAAGCTGAAGCGGCTCCGCCAGCGCCGCACGATACGAAGCGACAGTGTTAGGCATAAGATGACGGTCCTGAAACAACCACGAGAGGAAGGACAAGACCACCCGAACAGACAAGGAGCTAACACGACGAAGACGCAAAAAGAAACGGAAGGACCGCCAGGAAACTTCATACTGCCGCCGAGAAGAAGCCCTCAGGTGGGACACCAACAAGGAGGCCACCTGATCACCATAGAGATGATGATAGACTCGAGTCAAAAAACCATACGCGAAGACTCGAGGAGAAGATCGAACCAGCCACGTAACGTACCGGCCCGATCTGCTGAAAGAGGCGGAGCCGCGGGAAAACCCTCGGGTTCGGACACCGAGCAGCCAGCGCCTGAAACCAAGGCTGGGCCGGCCACCAAGGGGCCAGAAAGACAACTCTCCCCTGGTAAGTCTCTAAGCGAGTCAGGACCTGGAGCAACAGCCGAACCAGGGGAAAGAGGTACAGGAACCCCCACCTCGACCAGTCGAGCCGAAAGGCATCGACCCCGACGGCCTCGCGATCGGAGAAGGGCGCCGCATAAACGGGAAGACGCCGCGACCACGCCGACGCGAAGAGGTCCACTTCGGGGCGCCCGAACGTCTGGCAAAGCCAACGGAAGGACTCGTCGTCGACCGTCCACTCCGTGGAGAGGGGAACGAAGCGAGACAGGGCGTCGGCCAAGACATTGGACACGCCCCGTACGTGAACTGCCAGGAGAGCCAAACCCCGAGAACTCAGCAGACGAGTCACCCGAAGCGACCAACCCCAAAGAGACAAAGACCGCATTGAACCCCCGCGGTTCAGGCAATGAACCACCGGAGAGCAGTCCGAATGGAGCCGAATCGTCGATCCGCGGGCCACCCGAATCCTCCCCAGAGCAAACCAAACTGCCGCGAACTCCCGCACCGTGCTGTGAGCTCGACGGAAGGACGGATCCCAACGCCCCTGGCCGGCCTGGTGAGCACTGGTCACAAAACCCCAGCCGAGAGACGACACATCCGTGTACACATCGAGCGATTGCGAGGGTAGGCGCCAAGGCACTGAACCCCGAAAAACCCGAAGAGGAAGCCGGTGACGCAGCAACCGATGCAAGGCCCCCGGGGGTCGAACTCTGCGATCGGGAGAGAGGCAGAAGGGGGAACCCCGAAGGAACCAGAACAGCCGTCGAAGCCAAACCCGACCCGGCGGGTAGACCACCATCGCGAAGTTCAGGCTCCCGCACAGCCCCTCGAGCAACTGCCGGGTGACCCGAGGGCCCTCCAGAAACAGACGAAGGCGGGACCGCAGCCGCAGGAGAGACTCCGGAGGGAGAGACAAGGAGGCGGTTCGAGAGTTACAAACGAGACCCACCCAAGTCCGAACCTGAGAGGGAACCAGATGGGACTTCCTCCAGTTCACCATGAACCCGAACTCGGCGAGCTGGGAAAGAACCAAATCCCTGGCTAGCAAGCAAGCTGACTGGCTGGGAGCCCAAACCAGCCAGTCGTCGAGGTAGGCCAACACCCGAACACCTAGGAGACGCAAACGAGCCACCACAACCCGTGTAAGGCGCGTGAACACGCGAGGTGCCAGGTTCAACCCGAACGGGAGACAACGAAAGCGGTAACTCAGACGCCCCACAACAAAACTGAGTCAGTCCCTGAACCGCAGATGAATTGGGACATGCCAATAAGCGTCCCGGAGGTCCAGGGACACCATCCAAGCTCCCGGCTCCAAGAGGAGCCGAACCTGAGACAGCGTAGTCATCCGAAAGGAGGGGCAATGAACCCAGGGGTTCAGACGGGACAAGTCCAGAATGAACCGCAGGTCCGTGCAGTCCCGTTTCGGAACCGGAAACCCATCTGAGGGACGACGTTGTTTCGACGACGCCCAAGCGTACCCACTCCAAGACGACTCGACAGAGCGCAGGGGAAGAAACCTGCCCTGCCAGCCCAGACCCCCCAAAGGGGGGAGGGGCCACCCAACGCCACCGCAGGCCGCGAGACACGACCCGAAAGGCCCACGAATCGTGGGACCAGGCGCGGGCGAACAGCGCAAGCCGCCCCCCCATCGCCCCGTCAAGGTTGCAAACCGCGAAAGGGCCGGCGACCCTTACGAAACCCAGAACCCCGCACAGCGCGAACACCACGCTGACCAGACGAGTGAGGGTCCGCAGGAGGAGCCAACCCCAAACCTGACACCAGAGGCCTACCACGACGAGAGGAACCCCGAGCCCTGGCACGACCTTTCCGGGAAGACCCACCCCGGGACCCCCGGAAAACCAACAAGTCCGACATCGGACGACAAGCCGCCGACGCAGCCTGAATAAACTGCGCCACGGCCGACTCCCCAAACAGGAGAGGACAAAAAAGTGAAGAACGCCTAAGAGCCAGAGCCCAAGCAGATTCCACGGAGGAACCCAGCACCGCCTGCCGACACGCGAGACGGGAAGCATAAAACAGGGAAACCGTATCCCGCAAAATCAGCGTGAACAGCTTCAACAAGGCAGCCGACGAACGCGCAGCCGAGGACAAGGTGCCGGACCCCGGGACGGACCCAAGCGTCCCCACATCCTCCATGAGCCAATCCGAAGACAGCTCCAGGAGGGAAAAGAACCGCAAGGCCGAACACAGAAGGCCCCGGGCGCGCAAGTCCTCCGCAACGAGCGCCGCCGAAAGGGAGGGAACCTGCACATGGAGCTGAATAACACCCACATCGCGGTGAAGGGCAGGGGCAAACAAGCACTCATTCAGGTACTCAAGTTCGCCCCCCAGGAAAACCTGAAGCACCGTGGAAGCTTCCCGCCACTCCAGCGTGCGGGAACGACAGAAGGAATGCCAGGAATCCAGACCAAACAAGGGGCAGTCTGCTAGCCAGGACGACTCCGGAACCTCGTAACGGAGCCAGAAAGGGAACGAAGTCCCAAACCTGAACGTGGACGGATCCATTTCCGAGGCATAATCCGGGTCACGCAGGAGGTAAGCTGCAAAGGCCCCTCGCACCACACCAGGTTGGATGCGATAAGCCGAAAACCTCCGGAAGGACGGAACCGACGTACCCGGGGGAACACGGAACCGAACCCGGGGAGGGGCCGACACCAAATCCAACTCGTACGCAGAGGGGGGAAAAGAAAACCCCACGTAAACCCCAATTACCACGTAACGTGGTGGTGGGGCCCCACGATTGGTGCAAGGGCGGGTTGGACATGTATGTGAGTGGGATGGATGGTAAGAAACAGTAGCTGCCTCGCATGGGCCAATAGGCCCTCCACAGGTCCACTGTACTTATGTCCGTATGTTTGTACGCACAAGGGGACACAGGAGGTAGTGAGCACCCAAAGGAGCCACAGACACTAAAAGAACCTGATTAATGTCAGAGGGGAAAGGAAGTGAAAAGCACCAAAAAGCCATGTGGAGGAGGCAGACGCCACCCACAGGAGCAAACGTGAAGACAGAGCCCAGAAGGCTCAGGAAACTGCACAATCGTCAACTGACAGGAGAAGCGGGGCCCAAGACCCCACCAAAAGTGAGAACCAGCACTAGGCCGACAGAAGCGCCAGACAAGACAACCTCACCTGCAGAGCAGACAAGACCGTGCCACAACACAGGCGAGCCAAGGAACATAGCAGGAGCAGTGCTAAAGGGTGTGCCCGAAAGCCATGCAGACTCGAGACAGTAGGCATAGTATGTACCGTTACCTGAAGAAAATGCGAGGTCGAAGGAGAAATACGGCCAAAGGTGCGCGCCTTGCAGAAGACGAAGCAGTACAGAGGGAGAACAAAGTGACACCCCCAGATATAAATCCAAAACACCCTCAGCATCCAGAGGGCCACGACTGGAGGAAGAAACGAGCAAGAAGCCGTAGAAAACCATGAGAAACGGCGCGAACACACGAGCATACCGCCCGTAAACAAAACGCACACCGCGGCCCCAGCACACGAGGTACGAAATGCACCACCCGTACACCGGGAGGCGTGGCTCGTACACCAGGCAGAAACACAAATCGTACACACAACGTACAGACATCATACAAACACCAGGAAGGCATGCGGAACGAAGATAAAGAACGCCGAAACTGGAAGTAGAGACGACGCGAAAACAAAACAAGGTGAAAATGAAGCAAAAGAAAACAGATGATGGAAGGGAACCAACAAGGCCGGCAAAAGACCCGACGGAAACACATCGAAAATCAACAGACGTTCCAATAATATTGGAAGGTACGAAGAGACTCGCGAACCAACGAGAACCACAAGCACCCCTGACCAAGGAACATGCAGGTACAACGATATGAAGTGGTTTAGGCACTATGTACTAGGTCAAGATAGAAATCCATCAATGTTTGTTTCACACCTTGTATGGACGTACCTTACCTGAACACTTTTTTTTTTCTTTTTTGTGAACAGCATCGCGTCATAAGAGCGAAAAGGGTAAGGAAAAGGGGGTGAAACACACCCCCAGGAACGACGGGACCGACGAACCCGAAGCAACACGGAACCAAACCCAGGGAGGGGAATACCCGAAAACAACAGGAACACAGAGGGAAGGAACAACCCCACTGAGAAACTGCCAGCCCCACACCAAAGATACAAGGACTCAAGAGGGGCAAACGAGGCCGAGGTCCCCCAGGAAACCCCTCCCTAACCCTGGGAACCTCTACGGCATGACCCAGGGCCGAGCTGCACCCCCAAAGCCCCAGCTTATCAAGGAAAAGCCGGGGCAGCCGTGCAAACACTAATGAAGAGAGCCCACTGGTCTGACTCATACGGCACAGCTGGAGGAACCGACTGGAATGCCTCCACCGCCACCCCAGAAGAGGAAAACCCCCGAGACTGCCCGAGTCTCAACCCAACCAGACCCCGCCCCAACCCCGAAACCCGCCTATGGTTCGGAGCAGGAAGCAAGGGAGGAAGTGAGCAGAACAGAAGGGAAGGAACAAGAAGTGGAAGGAGCCAGAGCCGAAGCGACCAAGTCCAGACCCCAACCACCAAAATTGGACAGCCTTGGGGCATCCGGGGCCGCAAACCAAGAGCGTTGCAGCAACACACACCCAGCAAGCAACGCCGCAGCCGCCTGCACCCGATTATCAAGACCAGTGGCCTGGGTGAAGGAGCGCGTACCGACAACAATCATCGGACAACTCCGGGTCACAAGAACAAGGACCCAACAGGCAGCATGGCGGAGGCACAACCGGTGAGTGTCACCCTGAGACAAGGGGACAGATCAACCGTCAACTCGCAGGACGCGAGGGGGACTCCGGGGACACACCTAGAGGACCACGGAGCCCCCGTGGGGTTTCCCAGGGCCCTTAACCTTGGTACACGCTAAGGAAAGCCCAGGCAGGGTACCGCGAACCGGCACCCAAATCTACCAACAAACTGCTTAAGCTGAACCCCCGGGACGTGTCCACTCACGGAGGCCAAGCGGGGAGTACCGCCAACAGAAGAATTCGAAAGAAATTCACCTAGAACAGGAAAGGGGGACCATAGTAAAGGCAGACCCCCACCAGGCAAAAACAAAAACAAAAGAAAAACCCCGCAAGAGGACATCGTACCCAGGCGGAACAGAGCCGGCCGCTGTTAATGGTGAAAACTAGCTGTGCAGTACCCAGCGCCCCTATCAGTGACGAAAACTACCACCTACCCAGAGACAAACCAGGGCAACAAAATCCCAGCCGACTCCAAGGGCGGCCCAGTACCGAGCAGTAAAGGACACAGCGGAGGTAGAACCCAAGGTGACTTGTGGAAGGTGGCCCCAAGCCCCAAGGGCAGTACTTACAGGGCACTCAGGGAAGATAGCCCTAGGCACATGCAGCCCGAGTACCGTGGAATCTTTCTCCTGGCTCACACCTCACCGGTAGAGACAGTCCACACCACAAGGCACAGAACTGAAACAAAAACCGGAGCCAGAGGCACTCAACCAGCCAGTAATACCATCAGCCAAGAACTGACAGTTGGATCGCCGGCGTGGAGGGTCTGGGGCTCCCCCTTCCCACTCTCGGGGAGGGGGGGGTGCGCAGACGGTGGCGCGGCGATGTGATGACGTCATGCTAGTGTGATAATTTTGTTTGGGGAGTTCTGTCCACTCGCTCGGCTTTTGGTAGCAATAATTTCACCAGAATAGGGTTTTGTTTTGGGGCACCTACCTTTCTGGGTGCCTGGGTGCCTGTCCCGGTCGATGGCAGACATAGAATGCTCCCAATCACAAGGGGGGTTTCTATAGGCCATTGCTCCACGTGCCTCTCTGAGGGGGCCTATAGAATGCTCCCAATCACAAGGGGGGTTTCTATAGGCCATTGCTCCACGTGCCTCTCTGAGGGGGCCTGGTTCTGGCTCGGGGTCCCCGGTAGGCAAGAACTCCTAGCACTTTGACTGATGCCAGAAAGTTATACATATCCATTCAGCCTGGATAGCTCTGGGAAGCCAACGGGGCAACCCCCAGAAAATAAACAAAATAAGTGTTAAAAAAAAAAAAAAAAAAAAAAAAAAAAAGGGAAGGGGGAGGTAGGAGAAAAGCACACAGAAACTGTATTGGAGGGGACCTACATTCCCTCCAATGCGTTATGTGTGGTTTCCTCCGAGGCTATGGGTCCCCCTTCTTCCAGTCAGAGGTGGTACTCCCTTCCCTATTGTCAAAAAAAAAAAAAAAAAAAAAATAAGTGTATAAAACTAAATAAAGTGAGGATGCACTGTACTGTACAGCAATACTTACAGAAACAACAGTTTCTAGACAAGAATTTCCTAGAGGCTGTAGCACTTCTGTGCTTGATGAAGAATCACTGTAAACTGAGACTGATGGTGAAGAGTCCTGCTCAGTTACACGGCGCTTTATTACTTGTGTTTCAGTTGCTGCCGTCGTTGGAGCAACTGAGGGTTGTTTGGACTCTCGTTCTGTTGCTGTGATCTCGCCTCCACCAACTTCTCTTCCTTCAGCAGTTATCACATCACTGGCTGCTATTATTGATGCCAAACTTCTCTTACAGGAAGAATTCAAAGATTCTGATGTTTCAGAAAAAACTTTTTCCTTAGGAAGAAAACTTCCTTTGTCATTAGGTAAATTTTTCAGAGGTACTTCCCATTGCTTCATTTCGGTGGTTGTGCAAAGAAGCTTAAAAATGTTCTCTTGAGTCTCAAAATCAGCACCACTGACATTTTTAGTCACATTACATAAAAGGAAATTAGAGCCATTTACGCCATTCTGAATACCTTTAGGGTCTTTTGGATCAGAGACTTGATGAGCAGTTGAAGTTATCTCTGAAACATTGTAAAGCCATTCTTCATTTAGCTGCTGTTGCTGAGAAGATGTCCATTTGTTCTTGACAATAAAAGAAGCTTTAGCATTGTCCTCATTTGCATTTTTATTCCTCTGGGACAGGCTGAGTTTGGTGCATCTGTCTTTTACTTTACCTTTCCCTTTTCCTCTCTGCAAGAAAAGATGGTAATTTAGCATTAAACTTTTCATTTAAAAACAAATGCTGGCTTAATTTTGAGGTTACAATTATATCTGTCTAAACTCGGAGAACAAATTAAAAATAACAAAGCTGTGAAAAAATTATCTATGCCTAAGCACTAGCTGTGGAAGAAATAAAAGAAAATTCACTTTTGCAAAGAGAGTGATAGACGGTTGGAAGATGTTAAGTGAGAAGGTGGTGGAGGCCAAAACCATCAGTAGTTTCAAAGCATTATATGACAAAGAATGCTGGGAAGAGTGAACACCACGAGCATAGCTCTCATCCTGTAACTACACTTACTGTAGCTAACTAAACTTGGGGAATTACTAATAAAACTTGTAGGTGCACAACTACACAATCTACTGGTATGTATTATATAAAAAAAAAAAACCAGTGCAGAATGTAATGAAACATCATTTTCTGGGGAAGACCCGGAGGCTCCCCAGAGCTATCTAGGCTGATATGGATAGTGCATCCTCACTCTAACAAACCCCACTCTATCGAATTCCCGGATGATCCAAACAAATTGAATTCGGTACTAAATGTTCAGTGGAACATACAGATGTTCCATTTAGTGAAGATTGTTTGTTCAAGCGGTTCCCGCGACCGAGCGTCACAGGTGGCTGTCATCAACTATGATTCACCAAAGTGTAAACAGCTGTACAGTGTTTTATTTTGCTTACCCATTGTTTCCAGGGAGAAATGGTTGAAGGATGATAAAATGGTGTCAGGGGAGGCAGGTGCTGTCATTGGTGAAGGTTGGTGTTCGTGGGCAAGTGGTGTCAGTAGTTGGGGTTTAGTGTCAGGAGGCAGGCGATGGAAGTTATTCTCATTGGAGGCAGGTGGAGTTAGTGTCGTCAGAAAAGGCTGGCGGTGTTGGTGGTGGAAGTTGTTGCCAGGGATGGCAGGTGATGTCAGTGGTGGAAGCGGTTGTCAGGGGAGGCAGGTGGTGTCAGTGGTGGAAGCGGTTGTCAGGGGAGGCAGGTGGTGTCGGTGATGGTGAGATATCAGCTACAGTAATTGACAACACATGGCTGGTGCCGGCTGCCGCCACCTTGATGCTTCACTTACTGTCTGCTTTTTCAATAAATTAGCTGAGAAAATGTTACCATTTCAGTTGTTTGTAACACCGTTGGATCGTATTCCATAGTCAAAATGAATAATTCAAAATAAATGGGGCTTATCAGTGGTGAGGGGGATGTATTAAGGGGGTTAGGAAGTCAGCTAGCCTCTATCGGAGTGTCGGGCATGTTGAGTGAGACGCCTCAAAGTCTGGCCAGAGTGATCAGCTGACAACTGCCCCAAGTGGCTCCCCGCTGCTGCCTTCATACAGCCCATACTAAACTCGAGAATATTTTACTATTTCAATTGCTTATAACACATTGCTTTATTATATTATGTAGTCAAAATGAAGAATTTATAATAAATAGTGGTGTCAGTGGTAGGGGTGGTGTCAAAGAAGTCTGGTGATAGGGATGGTGTCTTTGGTGGGGGATGGTGTCAGTGGTGGGAAATGGTGTCAGTGGTGGGGGATGGTGTCAAGAGAAGTTTAGTGTTGGGAGATGGTGTCAGTGGTGGGGGATGGAGTCAGAGAAGTGACTTATGATGAAGAGCTGGCAGATTATTATCGACACCTAAAGGGCATGAAAAATATTATAATGAAGAAGCTCACACCAAAGAAACAAACTAAGATTCAAAAGTTTTTGTTACGGTTTCACAGTAGGCCTACAGGACCAGTGCCCAGTGCTAGCAAGGACTCCCTTTATGAGTCAGGTGCAATTTTTCCTAATGCAAATGTCTCCTGGCATATGAATTAATGTTGTTGTAATTTTTTTTTTTAAGAGTGTTGTTGGGGCCTGACAGATGGAACGAATTCTGCACTAGAACGAATTCCACACTGGAATGAATCAGCTTTGCCCCATATAGGTTGTTCTAGTGAGAACACACTGTATATTAGACCTTGGCATCAGTCGTGTGAATGGAGTTCTTGAGAATACCGGGGACCACGAACCAGAACCTGGCCCCATCAGAGAGGCACGAGGAGCAATGGCCTTTGAAAACCCCCGTGTGGTTGGAAGCATTCTATGTCTATCATTGACCGCATCCGGAAAACGAGCATGACATTACCACTGTCTGCGCAACACCCCCCCCCCTCCCCCGCAGGAGAGGGAAGGGGGAGCCCCCAGACCTCACGCTGGCTATCCACCTCACACTTCTGAGGTTGCATATTAAAAATCGCAGAAAAAAGAGCCTTCTGGAGGGAGGGAGGGAGGGTTGCTGGGGAGCCTCCGGAGTCTGACCTAGAAAATGGAGTTTCATTACATTCAATACTGGTTTTCTGGGAGGAGCCCCTTCGGCTTCCCGGAACTACTTACCAAAAGACAAAAAACAAGAGGGACTTACCCGGGAAGTGGTCCGCACTTCCCCTCTCAACTTGAAGTCGAGACAACTGGCTGCAACCGCCAATCCAAAGCGACACAAGCTCAACCACGCCCCGGAACATTGACAGAGTAGCAAGCGGCCAGGACCCTGTTCGACCTCCAACAAACCCCGTGCACGACTGTCAGCCCAAGACATGTTACCGAAGAAGGCAGCCAGCGCAGCAAACTTACGAACATCGTGGGCACAAGGATAGACCGCAGACTGGCTGCACTGAATAACCCCGTGGACAATCTGGGAGACCTGAACCCTAGAACATAAAAGAAGGGAAACCGGGACAACCGAACCCTGGAACAGAAAAGAAGGGAAACCGGACAACCCAAAGGGCGTCCCCAGTCACGGAGGCCATTGTGCACAAAATCCGGCGGAGAGTTGCAACCGGACACAACACATGATGCATCCCCCCAGCCTACCAAGCTTACCAACCAAGCATCAACAACTCAAGGACCCCTCTGGAAGGCAGCAGTCTCATTCTTCACCAGAAAAGGATGAGATGCCTGCAACCAGACAAACCTATCACCAGGACCAAAAGAGCAGAAACCCCTGACCTGGAGGAGAGCATGAAGCTCCCTGACCCGACCCCCAGAGGCCAATGCCAACAGGAAAAAGAGCCTTGGAGAAACAGTCTCGAACTGAAGGGACCACTAAAAACTGAGGGGAAGAGAGATAAGAGAGCAACCGATTCAAAGACCAGGATGGCTCAGGCGGCACATGAGCAGGTGGGGGTGAAACAACGCACAAGACAGCTTGTGAATGGTGCAGAGCTAACATCAATGTCGAACTCAAGCTGCAGCGGCTCCGTTAGCACCACACGATACAAGGCAACAGTACTCGACATAAGATGACAGTCCTGAAACAACCAGGAAAGGTCAAGACAACTTTATTGGACACAGAAGAAGAAACGGAAGGACGCCCAGGACCATTTCCTGGCGAAAGGACCGCCAGGAAACTTTATACTGTCGCTGAGACAAATCACGCAGGTGGGACACCATAAAAGAAGCCTCCTGATCACCTTACAAGTGGTGATAAACTCGAGTAAAAATAGACTAGATGTGAAGCTCTAAGAGAAGATCGAACCAGTCATATAACGGACCAGTTCGATCTGTTGAAAGAGGCAGAGCTGCGGGAAGACCCTCTGGGTTTGGACGCTGAGCAAGCAGTGCCTGAAACCAAGGCCGGGCCAGCCACCAAGGAGACAAGAGGACTACTCTTCCCTGGTAAGTCCCCAAGTGAGCCAGGACCTGGAGCAACATCTGAACCGGGGGAAAGAGGTACAGGTAACCCCACCTCGGCCAGTTATGCCACAAGGCATTGTTATGATCTCAGCCTACAGGAGAAACGAGTCTCCCTCCTTGAGAGTTATTCATCAAGCCTGACCTGATTAGAAGGTCTAGCAAATATTGAGGTGATAACGCATATGTAAAATAGTTGCTTGGATATGTATAACAGTTTGAGATTATGGGCAATGAAGAAGAAAACAGATAAATGACTGGCTAAGAGATGTGGACATTTTGCTGGAGGCGTGAGGCTCGCTTCCGGAGGACCTTGACCTCACTTGAGTGCCAGACATCGCAGGGGGAAGCCGCGCTCCGTTGAGCTCCCGTCAGAAGGGAACCCCTAGTGATATATCTCTAAGAGAAGAGAAGTGTGCAGACGTGCCAGCTGTGGAATTGAGCTGAGAACGTTGTGGTGTCAAGTCTTGGACGGCGAGGAGAGTTTAATAAGCTGCTCAGAGGCATTTTCGTGGGCTGTGTGGAGCGCCCTGACCAGACGCTGTCAGAGGGAAAGCGCCCTCGATCAGTTAATCTGTGGTAAGCACGATATACGCCAGTTCATAGTGATTGCTTGTAGTTGGTCGTGTGCCCAGCGACAGTAGCAATGTTTATTTATAAGTTAGACATGTTTTAATAAGGCAGAAAGCCTGAAATAGGAGAGTGAAGAGGGAGGAGCACGGAGCGACGTCCGCCCCCTCTGAGCGCTGGCGGACGACTGAGGGAGCCTGGCTCCTGATGGAGGAAGACCCTCCCAGCGAGTGAGGACCGCCGCCAGGCAAGGTGGAGTATGGACCCGCCCAAAGCGGGGGAGTCCACTCTCACTGTATGTAGAGGACAGATAGAGGTTTGAGGCAAGCATATTGTGTGGTTATTTTTGTTTATGTGTTAAAGGGGAACATTTTATTGGAGTGTCGATGGGTTGCAGGTTTGTCTTTGGGGAAGAAGTTGCTGAGAACTTCGAAGCCAGCAGATGAAGTAGCTGATGAGACTCCAAGGTAGTGAAGCAGAGGACCTCGAGCTGTGAGGAGAAGCAGCAGTGAAGAGGAGTGTCACGTGCTTCTGTAGAGGTGGAGAAGCACCATAGTTGCTCGGGGAAACTTCATGGTGTAGCAGCCAAGAGAGCTGTGGAGGAACCTAGCAGAAGGGTGAAGCACCGCAGTTGCACAAGGAAACTTCATGATAGCAGCCTGGAGGAGCTGCAGAGGATCCTGGTAGTGAAGCCCGGAAGAACCTAAAGATATTAGGGTAGTGAACTTCCAGAGGTGGAAGGGGAAGTTCTGGTGGATTACTTGTAGGGAGTTGATAGTGTTTGGTTGTCAGTAGCGTGCAAGACGCAGTGAGAGGTGAGTGACTGTTTGCATTCTTATGTCAAGGAGTGATTTATTCTGAAGCTTAGAGTTGCAGTCGTAGGCTTGATTACCTACAGATGTATGTGCTCAAGGACTGACAGTGATCGATTAATCATTGTTGTGTATCAATGAACATTTATACTGATATATGTTATTGCATTCAAATGCTGATTTTCTATATATACATTATCTTGCTGATAGTGCAACAGTGTATGTAGGCTTGATCAACTTGAGGAGGTTAATAGTATCAGGTGGTGAACCAGGAGACAGGATACCACTTGATAAGCTGATAATAGAGTTCTGATGGTGTTGGAGTGCAACCTGATTGTGATATTATAGAGTATAGGATTCATTATTATTATATGTGTGTATGTATCGTGTATGTGCTTTGTCCAGTAAATGTGTCACAATTTGCTGGTGTTTGCCCTTGTCCTGGTGAGGCTTCCCAGGAGGTAGTAAAGAAGGAGAGAGAGAGAGAAAGAACCAAGAACCACTGCTGTGGACAGGGTAGAAGGTAATATTAATAAGTCAAAGGGGGATCGAGGAGATCATATCACCTAAGGAGAGAGTGGGGAGTCACAGCGGCTCGAGTGGGTGTGTGCACGTGACAACGAGGCTAAGTGTTGGAGCCGCATCCCCTAAACGTGTGACGTCGAGCCCCTCTCCAAGAGCCAGAAACGCCTAGTGTGATCTCCTAGTGAAGTGTAAGCACTCTACCGAGTTGTGGGTTGGGTTGTCCGTAGAGAAGGATCAACGTCGACAACACCAACCAACCCACAGTCTATAATAGCATCAAACCCAACAGCCTCGCTGTCAGGGAAGGGCGCCATGTATAAGGGGAGACGCTTTGACCATGCTGACACCAAGAGGTCCACCTCCGGGAGCCCATACGTCCGGTAGAGCCAGCTAAATGAGTTGACGTCAACCCTCCATTCCGTGAACAGGGGAAGGAAGTATGATAGGTCGTCCGCCAGGATGTTGGACACCCCCTGAACATGAATAGCCAGGAGTCACACCCCGAGAACTCAGCAGACGAGTCATCCGTAGCAACCAGCCCCAAAGAGCCAAGAAATGCATCAAACCCCCTGGTTCAGGCAATCAACCACCGGGGAGCAGTCCAAATGGAGCTGGATCGTCGATCCGTGAGTGACCCGAACACTCCGAAGAGACATCCACACCGCCGCAAACTCCTGCACAATGCTTTGTGCCCGACAAAAGAGCGGACCCCACCGCCCCTGGCTGGCCTGGTCACAAAGCCCCAGCCAAGAGACGATGCATCAGTGAACACATCGAGTGAGGGCTCGGGCAGGCACCAAGGCCGAACCCAGTGATCGCGAGAGAAGCAGAATGGACATCCCCGAAGGAACCCAGAACTGCCGATGAAGCCAAACCTGAACCAGTGGGTAGACCATCACGGCAAAGTTCAAGCTACCGCACAAACCCTCGAAAAACCGCAGAGTAACCTAGGAGCCCCCCAGAAACAGATGAAGGCAGGACTGCAGCCGAAGCAGAGACTCCGGAGGGAGACACAAGGAAGTGGTCTGAGAGTCCCACACAAGACCCAGCCAAAACCGAACTTGAGAGGGAACCAGATAGGACTTCCTCCAGTTCACCTGGAACCCAAACCCGGCGAGCTGGGAAAGAATCAAATCCCTGGCGAGCAGTCACGCGGACTGGATGGGAGCCCACACCAGGCAGTTGTCGAGAACGCACCCACTACAAGATGACCCTTCAGAGCGCAGGAGAAGAGACCTGCCCCACCAGCCCCGAACCCCATGACGGAGGAAGGGCCGCCCAATGCCACAGCAGGCCGCTCGAAACAACCCAAAATGCCCACAAATCTTGGGACCAGGCGTAAGCAAACAGAATGAGCCTCCTCCCTCCCTCCCTCCCCCCCCCCCCCATCGCCCTGTCAATGGGACAAACCACGAAAGGGTTGGTGGGGAGCGATCACCGCACCGACCAGACGAAGATGGCTTCAAAGGCTGCACTGGCCATGAAACCGGCACCACTGGCCTATCACAACGGGAAGAACACCGAGCCTTAGCACGGAAGGCATTAGCATTTCCAGGAAGATCAACCCCACGGTACCCCCCACCCCCCCCCCCCCCAGAGAACCAGCAAGTCTGATATTGAACAACAACTGGAAGAAGCTGCCTGCAGATACTGCCCAGCCGTAGAGTCCATCAACAGCAAGGGACAAAAAGGCGACGAAACCCTAAGAGGCAAGCCCTAAGCAGATGCCAAGGAGGACACGAGCACCACTTGCCGACACACGAGATGAAAAGCAAACAACAGAGACACCAAGGCACCAGACCCAGGAACGGCCCCAAGCAGCTCTACATCCTCCCCAGCTCCAGGAGGGAAAAGAAATGCAAGACAGAAGCCAACAGGTCATGAGTGCGCATATCCTCAGCAACCAGTGCAGCCAAGAGGGTAGGAACCTGCACACGAAGCTGTATGATGCCACCATCCCGAGGAAGGGCAGGGGCGAACAAGCACGCATTGAGGTGCTCAAACTCGCCCCCCAGGTAAACCTGGACCACCATCAATGCCTCACCCCAGTCAAGCCTCAACCCAGTCGACCGACAACGTATGCCAAGCCTCTAACGAAAAAATCAATGTCGAGTGTAATGAAACGCCATTTTCTGGGTGAGTCCCGGAGGCTCCATGGAGCTATCCAGGCAGATAGGGATAGTCCTAACATTTGGCATCAGTAGATGTGGGTGTTGTTCTAGGCCTATCAGGAACCAAGAGCCAGAACCTGGCCCCGCTCAGAGAGGCACGAGGAGCATTGGCCTATAGAATGCACATGTGATTTTGTAGCATTCTATATCTGCCATCGACTGGAAGAAGCACCCAGAAAGGTAAGCGCCACAAAACAAACCCCTATTCTGGTTAAAAACAACAAAAATAGACAAACGAGTAGAAGAACTCCCCAATTGAAAACGTGCAAACGAGCATGACATCACATGAGTATGACATTACATGAGTTGCGCCACATGACTGCACAGCTCCCTTCCTCCCCGGGAGGGGGAAGACCCCCATGCCCAGCAATCCACCCTGCAGTTCCGAGGCTGGATATAAAAATACGGGAAAACCGCCAACCGGGAGGGAGGGTTGTCAGGAAGCCTCAGGGACTTGCACAGAAAATGGTGTTTCATTACATTCAACACTGGTTTTCTGGGGGAAGCCCCTACAGATCCCCTGAGCTATGTCACCAAAGACAATATAAAAAAGGGGATTTACCCACGAGGCGGTCGGTGCTCAACACCTCAACTCGAAGTCGAGACAGGCTACAGTCGCCGACCCAACACGACACGGGCCCGACTAAGCCCAGGAACGTTAACGGTGTAGTGAGCAGCGGGGACCCTGTTCGACCTGTTCAGGTAGAGCATGAGCAGGCCAGAGGTGAAATAACGCATGACACAGCTTGCGAAACAGCGCAGAAGTGACATCTATACCGAAAGCAAGCTAAAGCAGCTCCGCCAGCACCACACAATACAAGGCAACAGTATTCGGCATAAGATGTCGGTCCTCAAGTGACCAAGAGAGACAGGTAACACCACCCGAACTGAAAGCGAAGAACAACGACGAAGAGTCATAAAGAACCGGAAGGACCACCAGGAAATTTCATACTGCCACCGAGACGAAGGCCGCAGATGGAACACCATCAACGAGGCCACCTGATCACCACATACATGGTGATAAACCCGAGTCAAAAACACCAAACGCGAAGACTCGAGGAGATGAGCTAACCAGACTCGTAATGGACCGGGCCGATCTTCAGAAAGAGGCTGAACCACGGAAAATTTTTTGGGTTCGGACACCGGGCAAGCAGCGCCTGAAACCACAACTGGGCTGGCCACCACAGGGGCCAAAGGGACTACTTGCCCCCCTGGTAAGTCTCCAAGCGATTCAGGACCTGGAGCAACAGCTGAACAGTGGGGAAGAGGTACAGGAACCCCCACCTCGACCACGCCGACGTGAAGAGGTCCACCTCCAGGCACCAAAACGTCTGGCAGAGCCAACTGAATGAATCGGCATCTACTGTCCACTCCGTGGACAGGGGGAACGAATCAAGACAGACCGTCCACCAGGACGTTGGACACCCCCCGGACGTGAACCGCCAGGAGAGCCACCCTGAAAATTCAACAGATGAGTCACCAGAAGTGACCAGCCCAAAAGAGCCAAGGATCGCATCGAATCCCCTCAGTTCAGGCAATGAACCAACGAGGAAGCAGTCTGAATGGAGCTGAATCGTCAATTCGCGGATGACCCAAATCGTGGATCCGCGGGTGACCCGAATCGTCGATCCGCGCGTGACCCGAATCGTCGATCCGCGCGTGACCCGAATCGTCGATCCGCGCGTGACCCGAATCGTCGATCCGCGCGTGACCCGAATCGTCGATCCGCGCGTGACCCGAATCGTCGATCCGCGCGTGACCCGAATCGTCGATCCGCGCGTGACCCGAATCGTCGATCCGCGCGTGACCCGAATCGTCGATCCGCGCGTGACCCGAATCGTCGATCCGCGCGTGACCCGAATCGTCGATCCGCGCGTGACCCGAATCGTCGATCCGCGCGTGACCCGAATCGTCGATCCGCGCGTGACCCGAATCGTCGATCCGCGGGTGACCCGAATCGTCGATCCGCGCGTGACCCGAATCGTCGATCCGCGCGTGACCCGAATCGTCGATCCGCGCGTGACCCGAATCGTCGATCCGCGCGTGACCCGAATCGTCGATCCGCGCGTGACCCGAATCGTCGATCCGCACGTGACCCGAATCTTCGATCCGCACGTGGCCCGGATCGTCGATCTGCACGTGACCCGAATCGTCAATCTGTGGGTGACCTGAATCCTCCAAAGTGCAAACCACACTGCCGCGAACTCCCGCACCATGCTGTGGGCCCAACAGAAGGACGAACCCCACCGCCCCTGGCGGGCTTGGCAAACACTGGTCACAAAGCCCCAGCCGAGAGACGACAAATCAGTGGCCTCATCAAGCGAGGGCTCGGGTATACATAATGGAACTGAACCCCGAAAAACCCTAAGAGGAAGACTGCGATGCAGCAGGCGACACAAGGCCCCCCGGGGGGTCGAACCCAGCATTCGCAAGAGAGGCAGAAGGGACGTCCCTGAAGGAACCAGAACACCCGACAAAGCCAAACCCGACCCGGCGAGAAGACCATTATCACAAAGTTCAGGCTCCCGCACAGACCCTCGAGTAGCCGCCGGGTGACCCAGGAGTACCCAGAAACAAGCACATGCGGGACCACAGCTGAAGGAGAGACTCCGCAGGGAGAGACACGGAAGCGGTCTGAGAGTCCCACACAAGACCCAACCAGGTCCGAACCTGGAAGGGAACCAGGTGGGACTTCCGCCAGTTCACCCGGAACCCAAATTTGGCTAGCTGGGAACGCACCATATCCCTGGCGAGCACACACGTGGACCAACTGGGAGCCCAAACCAGCCAGTCGTCAAGGTAAGCCAACACCCGAACACATAACAGACTCATATGGGCCACCACGATCCGGGTAAGGCGTGTGAACACACGAGGTGCCAGGTTCAACCCAAATGGGAGACAACGAAAGCGGTAACTCCGACACCCCACAACAAAACCGAGCCAGTCCCTGAACCCCGGATGAATCGGGAGCATGCCAATACATGTCCACTTTGGAGCCGGTCGGCCGAGCGGACAGCACGCTGGACTTGTGATCCTGTGGTCCTGGGTTCGATCCCAGGCGCCGGCGAGAAACACTGGGCAGAGTTTCTTTCACCCTATGCCCCTGTTACCAAGCAGTAAAATAGGTACCTGGGTGTTAGTCAGCTGTCACGGGCTGCTTCCTGGGGGTGGAGGCCTGGTCGAGAACCGGGCCGCGGGGACACTAAAGCCCCGAAATAATCTCAAGATAAGAGGAGCTCCTCCTCCAAAGGAGGAGGAACCCCCCAACACCACCAAAGGCCGCGTGAAATGACCCGAAATGCCTGGTTCAACAAATCGTGGGATCAGGAATGAGCAAACAGAGCAAGTCTCCCCCCCACATCACCCCGTCAATGGCGCAAACCACAAAAGGGCTGATGCCCCACATGAGAACCCGACCTGCGCACAGAGTGAACGCCACGCCGACCAGGCGGCACTGGCACCTGTGGCACACCTCGACGAGCGGAACAACAGGCCCTGGCAAGACCTCTCCTGTAGGGAACCCACCCGGGATCTTCCCCTGGAGAACCAACAAGTCAGACAAATACAGTGTTTGCAGCCCTAAAAGAAACCCACACAAAGGACTACCATGATGGTGAAATATGGATCTCAGAGTACAATCTTTTCAGATGTGATAGGAAACACCGGCTTCAGGGTGGGGTCAGCCTCTACATCAAAGACACACTCATCTGTACTGAGCTGCTAAACACCTCCAATGATATGGTAGAAGTGCTGATAATCAAAATAGAGATTCTAAATGTAGTTATTGTCCTTGTATATAAGTCACCGGAGGCAAACCCTCAGCAGTTTAACCCTTAACATGCTCGGGGTTTAATATCCTGTCATCCCCACAGGCGCATGTCATTTTGAAAAAAAAAAAATTATTTTTTCTTCCTAACCTGTTAACCCTCAAACAGCGCATATTCATATATAAATGATATCAGTGAAAAAACCGAAACCACACACATCATTTATATATGATTTCGTGTCTAGCGCTATAATTTAAACGCCCCGCCTGAGATAGGGGGCAGCTAGAGTACAGCCACGACCGATAGTTGCCAGATGCCACCTAGAAAAAAAATCCAGGCCAACATTCTTGGGTGTTACAGCGTCAGTATTGAGCAAGCCACCAAAGCTGGCACACGCAGCACGAGCTCACAGCACCGCTGTTCAGCTTGTGACCACAGCATCGCCTACAAATGCCATAATATAAATGATACTGCTATTATTTAGCAGTGATAGTATTACTGAAGCCCCCTGATTGTGATAAAACTGACCAGGATTCTGATAATAGCAGGATTGTGGTGATATTTAGCGCTGTGCTCCATGGAGGAAGGAGTAAGGCTGTGGGAGGGAGGGTTGTGACGTCGTTTTCTGACTGTGTGTGGCCACCATTTATTGTCTGCACTCACCATACCAGCTTAGTGGTTCGATATGGTGAACACAAATGTAGATACTTATATATAACGTGTGTATAGTGTGAGATAACAGCGAGAGGAGTAGGTTGGGAGCCGCCATTTTGGTGAGGGAGGAGCATCGTCTGCACGACTTGGCATGTTGTTTACTGATGGCCACAATGGTCTTTGGGCACCATACCAGTTTATTTGTTCAGGTATGGTGAATAAAACAGGTAGATACTTATATATAATGTGTGTATATAGCGTAATAACACCACAAACAATATTGTTGAAGGACAAATATTAGTGCGTCTGGCCTTGAGGGCGGCCGCCGATCAGCTGACTGTGTGAGTAGCTACGTCTTATGGCCTTTACTCACTATACAAGCTTAGATGTACAGTTATGGTGAACAAAACATGTAAATACGTATATTCCACTTACTTTGGCTATGAGGGCGTGGACAAGGTGCGCTGTGACGTCATCAGGGGCTGGTCGCCCGTGTGTGAAGCTCCCAGACACGGTCGCGCAGGCCATTCAAGCACCGCATGTTGCCACAAATATATTTTCAAATATTTTTCCTATGCATTTCCAATGCGGTTTTATTTGATTCTTTTATCGTATATGATGCATATTTGTGACCTTTACAATATGTATACAGTAGAATGTTCATAATTTTCCATGAAACTGTGATACATGTGTCAGTAATGTGTCCACAATAAATGTTTATTGTCACAATATTACGTGGTAAAAATGCACTAATATTACAATATGTACAGTTTCACATACTATTTACACAGTAACACACTGTATTACACACTCAGTACTTTGGAGGTGCATAATAGTCAACGAAGTAGTCCATGGTACACAGCGCGACTTTGCTCTCCTTGCACCAGCTACAGATAGATTTTTGTTTCCTGTTTCATCGTTCTGTGTGCTTGCAAATAATGCACTCGCGTGCACCCTTGGCTTTAGTACTTGTAGGTGGTATGTAGCCAAGCTTGTAAAGCATAAAGTAGTATTGAAACGATTATAGGAAAAGCTCAATTTGTAAGGTAGTCTTTAAAAGATCGCTTTGTAAGGTCCCACACAGGAAGAGATTCAGCTAGCCTCAAAGAGTGTCCATCAGTCAGGAAGAGATTCAGCTAGCCTCAAAGAGTGTCCATCGGTCAGGAAAAGATTCAGGTATTCTTAACAATATCAATGAACACCACCACCATGGAAGCCGCTAACACTGTTCATCTATGCTACTTGTATCAGATGCATCATCACTGAACGCAGAAAACGATTCATCTATGTATCATCTATATACATTAGAGATGGCAAGGGTGGGGCTCAGAGCTACACCTGGATACACTCGCTGTATCATCCTCATAGGTGCTGTATCACAGGCATCCGACCGTTGTGTTAAGCCCTTATTGCGCCTAGCTTCACCAATGTTATGACCCTTATGTTCTTCAAACAATAGGGTCTGAATTGCACTGACTGAGTACAGTCTTTCAACACCGTGTGGGACAGGTGTTTGAGAGCCAGAGGCATGTGTGCTACAAATGGTTGCTCACGCACTACTAACCCAGCCAGCAGCCCTTGTCTTTCATATTCGTTATAGCAAAAGGTTCGTTCAGTGTTTGTTGGGTAGGCTGCTCCATTATGACAATCTTTCTTTGTTTCAAATGTGTTCCATTTGTTTTGTATTTATCACTTACGTCTCAATAATGGAGCAGCCTACCCGACAAACACTGAACGAACCTTTATGATATTTGTCCATTTTTCAAATTGTTTCAACAGTTCTTTTATTTTTCGTTTTTTTTTTTTTTTTTTAAGAAACATGGAGCAGTCGACCTGTAGACCACCGAACGAACCTTTTTGACATTTGTACTGGTTTTCAAAATTCTTCATTTTTTTTATTATTTACGTTTTTTGTATGTAAGAAACATGGAGCAGCCTACCTGCCGACCACCGAACGAACCTTTTTGACATTTGTACTGGTTTTCAAAATTCTTCATTTTTTTTATTATTTCCTTTTTTTGTATGTAAGAAACATGGAGCAGCCTACCTGCCGACCACCGAACGAACCTTTTGCTATAAGACAAATGAAAAATAAATATTGATAACATTTGAAGAAAGGAAAATATCATAATGGTTTATTCAGTGTATGTAAGGTAGGCTTCTCCATTATTGAGACGTAAATGACAAATAAAAAACAAATGGAACACATTTGAAACAAAGAAAGATTGTTATAATGGAGCAGCCTACCTGCCGAACACCGAACGAACTTTTTTGACATTTGTTGTATATCAGATATTTCATTTCTTTTTTCCTACAAAAACGTCAATGCTTTGCAACATCTCAGCAGTCACCCTTTTATATCCCAGCATCATTAGCATCTTTAAACAAGAACAACATAATTTATGTGCATCGTCGGAGGCGTCTATATAACGTCTGTGTATAGTGAATAAATACAGAAAGAGTATTGTGGGAGGTGAATGAGGGTGAGTGAGGTGGTGTTGAGGGAGGGAGTGGCAGTGAGTGGCTCGCTGGTGTTTGGCGGTCACCCCTCGTTGCTTTTTGACTCACAAGACCAACTTAGTAGTGCGTTATGGTGTACAAAACATGCAAATACTTATATATAACCTGTGTATATAGTGTAACAACAGCAAAACTATTTGTTTATTGTTTTATGAACATAATAATTGAATCACTAATATGCACACCATAATTTTGAGTACAGCGATGGTTCACACATTTTATAATATAAATATACCACAATTCACTGTATGGAATAATATTACTGCAAAAAAACTAAGAAAAAATCAGAGACATTGAAATAATTAGGTAATAATATATTTCTGGCAACTGCCGTCTGACAGCTCGGGCGGAGTAGACCTCGTCTGGACAAGGCTCTGCCAACGCCCCTTTTTTGCCACACTTCCCTACCCTATTGCAGCTAAAATATGCCACCTACGATTTTTTTGTTATTTTTTCCGTGATCAGGGAACAAAAATGAACACTTCTATAAGACAAAAGAATTTTTTGGATTTTTTTTTTTTGTTGTGCCTGTGGGTGTGAATTCCATTTGGGCCCCTAGCGGTTTGAGGGTTAATTTGTGTTCACTGATCACGGGAAAAATAATAAAAAAATCGTAAGTGGCATATATTGCCCGCTATAGGGCAGGGAAGACTGGCAAATTATAGGCGCTGACTCAGCATGTGTCTTAGGCGGTCTGTTGATTGCCAACTGTCAGGCCGGAGTTGCCACAAAGAGATAATTACCTAATTATTTCAATGTCTCTGATTGATTTTTCATAGTTTTTTTGCTGTAATATTATTCAATAGTGTGTAGTTTGATATATTTATATAATAAAATGAGTGAATCATTGCTGTACTCAAAAATATGGTGTGCATATTGTTGATTCAATTATGTTCATCAATCAGTGAACAAATACTTTGTCGGTTATTACACTATAAGCACAGGTTATATATAAGTATCTGCATGTTTTGTTCACTATAACGAACCACTAAGTAGCTATTATGAGTCAAAAAGTAATGAGGAGTGACCGCCGTGTACCAGCCAGCCACTCCCGCCCTCCCTCCAGTCATCTGATTCACCCACATTCTCCTCCCCCCACAATACTGTTTTTTCTATAATTCACTATATAAAGACGTAATATATAAGTATCTACATCTTTTGTTCACCATAACTGTACATCTAAGCTTGTATGGTGAGTAAAGGCGCAAAGACGTAGAACCTCACACAGTCAGCTGCTGGCTGCCGCCCTCAAGGCCAGACGCACTAATATTTCTCCTCTAACAATACTGTGTGGTGTTATTACGCTATATACACACATTATGTATAAAAATCTACCTGTTTTATTCACCATACTTGTACAAATAAACTGGTATGGTGCCCAAAGACCATCGTGGTAACCAGTAAACAACACCGTCGTCTGCACGGTGGCGTCGTGCAGACGACACCACCGCCCTCACCAAAATGGAGGCTCTAAACCTTCTCTTGCTGTTTATACCCTCTATACACACGTTATATATAAGTATCTACATTTGTGTTCACCATTGCGAACCACTAAGCTGGTATGCTGAGTGCAGTCAATAAAAGGTGGCCACACAGTCAGAAGACATCACCACCATCCTCCATCCCACAGCATTACTCCTCCCTCCATGGCACACAGCACTAAATATCACCACAATCCTGCTATTATCAGAACCCTGGTCAGTTTTATCACAGTCAGGGGTCTTCTGTAATAATATCATCGCTACATAATAGCATGAACAAGTATATTTTCGTATTTTTAGGCGATGCTGTGGTCACAAGCTGAACAGCAGTGCTGTTAACTCATGCTGCATGCGTCAGGCTTGGTTGCTCACTCAATACTGAGGCCAATAACACCCGGGAGTTTGGCCCACGATTTTTTTTTAAAATGGCGTCTGTTTACGAGAGCCCTGATGAAGGTGTGGTGAACCCCCGTGTATCTGCGGGTCGTTTAAATCTTGCGTAGTACTCCAACACATCATATGACGTGATGCACAGTTGACTGGAACAACGTCCAACACGTCATATGACGTGATGCGCACTTTAAGGGTTAAAGACCAACTAATGAAAATAGAACACTGCTTTAAAAACCTCACAAATCCAGCTCCGAACATCATCCTGCTTAGAGACTTCAACCTACGGCACCTGAAATAGAAGCACCTGGCTAATACAGTAATATCAGAAAGAATACCAGGAAGTAGCCTAAATGAAAAGGCACATGCAAATGACCTGCTAAGGATGTGCGACAGGTTTGCCTTAAACCAGCAAATAGTAGAACCAACTAGGAAGGAGAACACACTGGACCTCATTTTCACTAATAATGATGAATTGATCAGGAACATAATGATTACAAATACCTGTTACTCAGATTACAACTTAATTGAAGTTATGACAACCATGGGGAATAGACCTTCAAAACCAGTCTAAATTCCCAGTGGAGGAGATTTCAGCAAATTCAACTTCAATAATAAACAGATAAACTGGGAGCAAATAAACCAGGACTTCGCAGAAATAAACTGGGAAGAACAGCTAGAAAATGCAAACCTGAACCAGTGCCTGGAAAACATAAGCTCAGTAGCATTAGAAATATGTTCAAACTGCATACCCCCTAAGAAAAAAGAGGAAGAGATGAAGATTGGAACGGGAACGTCGTTCCCTATATAGGCGAAGAAAACGAATTGCGGAACAACTTGAGAGTCGCACCCTATCTCAAGAACGGCGAAGAAGGTTAGGTAGAGAAATAAAAACAATTGAACGCAAGCTACAAGAATCATACAAAACCCAGGAGAGGCAAAGAGAGCAAAAGGCCATCAGTAAAATAGAGAGAAATCCGAAATATTTTTTCTCCTATGCAAAATCAAGATCAAAAACCACATCTAGTATCGGGCCCCTGCGAAAGGGAGATGGAACTTTCACCGATGACAACAAAGAAATGAGCGAGCTACTGAGGAAGCCGTACAACTCTGTTTTCAGCGAGCCATTAAACGCACTAAAGATTGATAACCCAAATGAATTTTTCATGGATATGATACCAACATCAAATCATATATCAGACGTCACCCTATCCCCACTGGATTTTGAAGAAGCCATAAACAGTATGCCTATGCACTCTGCACCAGGCCCGGATTCTTGGTACTCCATATTCATCAAGAACTGAAAAAAAACATTATCGCAGGCCCTCCACATTCTGTGGAGACAAAGCCTAGATACTGGCATTATTCCTGATATACTAAAAACAGCAGAGATAGCACCACTTCATAAAGGAGGAAATAAGGCAGAGGCAAAAAATTACAGACCGATAGCACTAACATCGCACATCATAAATTTTTTTTAGTGAGTGCTAAGAAGTAAGATCACAAAATACATGGAATCACAGCATCTCCATAACCCCGGACAACATGGTTTCAGAACAGGGCGCTCTTGCCTGTCCCAGTTGCTGGACCACTATGATATGGCATTAGATGCTATGGAAGACAAACATAACGCTGATGTAATTTACACAGATTTCACAAAAGCTTTTGATAAATGTGACCATGGTGTTATTGCACATAAAATGTGTTCAAAAGGAATTACCGGAAAAATAGGCAGATGGATCTACAATTTCCTGACCAACAGAACCCAATGTGTAATAGTCAACAAAATAAAATCCAACCCATCAACCATGAAGAGCTCAGTCCCCCAGGGTACTGTGTTTTCTCCAGTACTTTTTCTCATCCTCATATCGGACATAGACAAGAACACAACCTATAGCACTGTATCATCCTTTGCAGATGACACTAGGATCTTCATGAGAGTAGG
Source organism: Procambarus clarkii (assembly GCF_040958095.1). NCBI lineage: Eukaryota > Metazoa > Arthropoda > Malacostraca > Decapoda > Cambaridae > Procambarus > Procambarus clarkii. The sequence continues at coordinate 31,902,356 of NC_091173.1, read as the reverse complement.
CAACATAGAGGACACGGCAAACCTCCAGTCAGATGTAGATCAGGTCTTTCTATGGGCTACAGAAAATAATATGGTGTTTAACGAAGGTAAGTTCCAGCTCATGCGCTATGGAAAAAAACCAGCGTTGAATGTAATGAAACGCCATTTTCTGGGTGAGACCCGGAGGCTCCCCGGAGCTTTACCGGCTGATATGCTAATGTCAGACTTTGGCATCAGTCATGTGTATGGAGTTCTAAGGCCTACCGGGGACCACGAGCCAGAACCTGGCCCCCTCAGAGAGGCAAGGGGAGCAATGGCCTATAGAAACCCCCGTGTGGTTGGAAGCATTCTATGTCTGCCATCGACTGGGTCAAGCATCCAGAAAGGTAAGCATTCCAAAACAAACCCCTATTCTGGTGAAAATTGCTACCTAAGCCGAACTAGTGGATAGAACTCTTCAACAGAAAACAAGGAAACTAGTATGACGTCATACGTCACCGCGCCGCTGTCTGCGCAGCTCCCCCCTCCCCGGGAGGGGGAAGGGGGAGCCCCAGACCTCCCACGCCGGCTATCCACCCATCAGTTCTGAGGCTGGATGTCAAAACACGCGAAGAACGCCGACTGGAGGGAGGGAGGATTGCCTTGGAGCCTCCGGGTCTCACCCAGAAAATGGCGTTTCTTTACATTCAACGCTGGTTTTCTGGGGGGAAGCCCCGTCGGCTCCCCGGAGCTAACTACCCACAGAGGAAGGTCTAAAGGGACAAAACCGGGAGGCGGACACCACGCACCCCCCAAGGAGGCGAGACAACCGGCAGCAAACGCCAACCCAAGGCGCCACAGCCCCGAAAATCCCGGGAACAACACTAGAACCACGAGCAGCAAGGCCCCTGCACGAACACCAAAAATCCATGCCCGAAAGACTGCAAGGCCACGTCGCCCAGACTGCAGCGAGAGCAGCGAAGCCACGAACGCCACAGGCATGAGGGAAGAACACAGGCAGCTGAGCCGCAAGAACACGGCTGACCACCTGGGACACTATCACCCGCGAACCGGGAAGAACAGAACCGGATCAACGCAAAACGCTCTCCGGACCCAAACGCCATGGCAAGCAAACAACAGCGGAGGGCCGCCACTGAACACAAAAACGACACACCCCCGGCCCGACCAACGAAGCACCAACAAACCCTGGACCCCTTCAGAATGCAGCAGCCCCACCCCGCGCCAGAAAAGATGGAGACTGCTGCCATCAAACAACCAAAACGCTAAAACCGAAGGAGCAAGAAAACTCAGCGACCCGACCCCCAGAGGCAAAGGCCCAAAGGAAAGAGCCGACGAAAAAACACACCGGAACCGAAGGGGCACTACCAACCGAGGAGAAGACAGAGCACGCTGAACAGAGACCAGGATGGTGCAAGCGGCGCACGAACAGGCCGGAGGTGAAACGACGCACAAGACAGCTGACTAACGGTGCAGAAGCAACACCAAGACCGAAAGCAAGCTGAAGCGGCTCCGCCTGCGCCGCACGAAAAGAGGCGACAGTATGTGGCAAGACGACGGCCCCCAACCCCCACTAGAAAACCAAGCCGAGAGTAAACCAAGCGAACAAGAGTAACCACCTAAGAAGGGACAGGAAAAGGAAGGACCGCCAAAATACCCCATACTGCCGCCAAGAGAAGCACGCAGGTGGGACACCTACCACGAAGCCACCCGACCACCAACCGGAGGCGAGACCACGAGGCAGAACATAAGCAGCCCCGACAAGGCCCCCCCCCCCCCCGAGCCCAGGAAAAGGCGGAGCCGCGAGAAGATCTCGGGCGCGACCACCGAAACCCAGGCGGCACAAAGAGATGGAACGTCTGCCGAGCAGAAAAACTCCAAAGCATGCAAGCCCGCCAGAAGTTCAGAAACGACGGGTCTGACGCGAGACATCGCAAGACCCCCCCCCAAAAAAAAAAAAAAAACGGCAGGGCAAGCTAGGAACACCAAAGAAGGCGGAAGGGTCGCCGCCAGAACAGGACCCGAACCAAGGGGCACGAACAACTGCAATAGACCGAGACAAAGAAGCACTTCACAGGACACAGGCTGACCAACGCCTAAGAACACACGCAGAACATCCCTGCTGCAGAGGAGGCAGGAAGAAAGAGCAGAAGCACAAAAAAACCCAGGAGAACAACCAGGGGTGGACAATCAGGCAGGGACAAAAACCCCACGCAATCCCCAGGCACAAAACGGCAGCAAAGTGCCACTCCACAACCGGACACAGGAACACGGACACGCCACCGTGAAACACGGTACCAATGCACACGTGCAGCAGCCGCAACAGGCACCACTGCAACATGTAAATAGCAACTCCCCTCTGCAAAGGCAGAGAACGGAGCAGGCAGACCCCAGACAGGGCCAACGGAGACACGACAAAACCCTGCAGGCCCAGAAACCTGCACCAGGCGACCGACGGCGGAGAAACCCCGCTCGATACCTGCTGGATGAGGAACTGGGAGCTCTTTTACACCTGAAGCCCGGCCCAAGGTCAGGCCAGACCGGCCAGAGGATGGCCCACCAGGCAGCTGCGAGGAGCAGTCCACCGGCCCACATACCCCCACAACCAGGACGGGCCGGAACTGCCATACGAAAACAGGCCAGTGCGCCCTGGAAGTCCACGGACGAACCAGCAAGAAGGCTTATGCTCGCAAGTAGGTCGTGTAACAAGCACAGATCACTGATGGTAATACAGTGTTCCCCAAAAGCGCCAATAGCACCACTGCACTCCACTGGTACTATCCCGCAAGTTCTACCAGATAGGCGGGACCCAAGAGCCAGAGCTCAAATCCTGCAAGCACAGCCAGGAGCCTTACCAGGTGAGTACAGAACCAACCCTACAACCCCCACACCTCACAACATTAAAAAGGGAGGGTCCCCTGAATGACTCCAGCATGGGTTGAACATGCACATGAGGGGGACAGGAAGGGGTGATAAAGGGACAGTCACTGGTGTGCGAACGGTCTCAGTCGTACAAAATATACCTAAATAAAGACAGGTATATAAACACCGCCGCATCCAGCACCCGGCCAAAAGACGCCAGACCGCAGAAACTCACCTGGCGAATGGTGGCACGAACTTGACACGACTCAACCGTGCCCAGAAGAACTTGGGAGCACCGCCAGGTGAAGACGCCAGAGCCGGACCCGCAGGAGAACGGAGAGGCGGAGGCGGTCCACACCCATGACACAGGGAAAACCGCGGTGTCCTCCCCACAACTGGGAACCAGGACACCCCCGGCGCAAAGGGGCACATACCGCAGCCAGGGAGAAGAACGAAAGGCGAAGCACTGTAGCAAAAAAGGGTGCAAAACCCCAGCACTGAAACACCGCCCAGACCAAAACAAACTCCACGGCGCATGCGCATAACACGCTGGCCGAACCGCACACCCTCCCTGCGGGAAGGTGCCAGCCAGGACTACTGCACAAGAAAAGGAGCCAAAAGAGGAAGCAGGAACAAGAAAACCGGCCAAAGAAGCAAAGAGCCCAAAAAGGAACCCAACCGGGCGACAAGTAGCCCAACCGGGCGACAAGTAGCCCAACCGGGCGACAAGTAGCCCAACCGGGCGACAAGTAGCCTAACCGGGCGACAAGTAGCCCAACCGGGCGACAAGTAGCCCAACCGGGCAACAAGTAGCCCAACAGGGCGACAAGTACGAGGAGCCGACAGACGTTCCAATAATGCGGGAAGTAGCGAAAAACCTTCCCATACCCTCGAGAACACAGAAGCCAACACTAGTCCCGAAGGCACACGAAGGCGCAGGCGCACCCGAGATCAGAAGTCACGCAGAACCCCATCGAACGGGGAAACATGACAAAAACACCGTCCCAAAAAGGGGGGGGAGGAAACATCCACCCACAAGACGGAACCAACCGACTCAAAGGCCAAGGAACCGAGCCCGGGGACGGGCCGACGTCCAACAGCACGTACGGCGAGTGGGGAGGAAAGACCCCACTCCGCGTAACCACAAGCCCCGCCTAGAGGGGGATAAAAAAAAACCCACGGGGTCTAACGGGGCCAAGGCCCCCAAGTCAGCCCCGGGAACCTACACGACAGGCCCCGGGCCGAGCCGTTCCCCCAAAGCCCCGGCCGTACCAGAAAACCGGGGCAGCCGTGAAAACACTAAGGAAGGGAGCCCACTGGCAGACTCATACAACACGGCTGGAGGAACAGGCCCAAATGCCCCCGTCACTACCCCGGAAGGGGAATTCCCCGAGACTGCCCGAGTCTCAACACCACCAAAAACCCCGCCCCGAACCTACAGACGGTAAGGAACCGGATGCAGGCAGGAAGGGTGAACCAGGGGAAAGACAAGGGGGCGTGGATGGAACCGAAGCAACCAACACCCCCAAGTCCCAAAACGAACTACAACGGGGCAGCCCCGGGGCTCCCGGGGAGGAAACCACGAGAACGTTGCCACCACCAAGGCTCAAGTGCAACGCCCCTGCTGCCCGCACCCGCTTTGTTAGCACAACTGGGTAACCGAGCCACAACGAGCAACCAAACTCGCAGGACTCCGGGTCGAAGGTGTCACCGACCCCACAGGCAGCAGACGGAGGCAAAACAGAGAGTCACCCAGAGACAAAAGGTGAGAGCAACCCTCAAACTCGCTGGAAGCGAGGGGGGGGGACTCTGGGGTCACATCCATTGGACCCGCACGCCCCCAGGGGTTTCCCAGGGTCCCGAGCGTTTACTTTAAGAGGACTCGCGCTCAGGTAATCCCAGGCAGGGTACTGCTAACCGGCACCCAAAGCTACCAAAAAACTTTCTAAGAGCTGAACCCCTGGGACGTGTACACTCACGGGGACCTAGCAGGGGTACCACCAGAAAATACTCAGAACACAAGGGACACAAGGGGCAAGAACGAAGGCAGACCCCCCACCAGGTAGATAAACAAAAAGAAAAAGAAAACCCCGCAAGAGGACAGCGTACCCAAGCGGAACAGAGCCGGCCGCTATGATTGGTAAAGACAAGCTGCACAGTACCCCGCGCCCCACCAGTGCAAACACTGCCCCTTACTCTAAAGCAAACAAGGGAGACAGAACACCCGAGCACACAAAGAGCGGCCGAAAACCAAGCAGTAAACGGCCAAGCAGGGGCAGGACCCAAGGAACTTGTGGAAGGTGGCCCCAAGCCGCAAGGGCAGTACTTACAGGGCACCTAGGGAAGGGATCCCTAGGCGCATGCAGCCCGAGTACTGAAGAATCACTCCCGGCTCACGCACCACCTAGAAAACAGACACCACACTCTAGGTACAGTGCTGAAACAACCACTGGAGCCGGAGCACATAACGATTGCCTATAGCATCAGCCAAAGAACTGATGGGTGGATAGCCGGCGTGGAAGGTCTGGGGCTCCCCCTTTCCCCTCCAGGGAAGGGGGGAGCTGCGCAGACAGCGGCGCGGTGACGTATGACGTCATACTAGTTTCCTTGTTTTCTGTTGAAGAGTTCTATCCACTAGTTCGGCTTAGGTAGCAATTTTCACCAGAATAGGGGTTTGTTTTGGAATGCTTACCTTTCTGGATGCTTGACCCGGTCGATGGCAGACATAGAATGCTTCCAACCACACGGGGGTTTCTATAGGCCATTGCTCCCCTTGCCTCTCTGAGGGGGCCAGGTTCTGGCTCGTGGTCCCCGGTAGGCCCTAGAACTCCATACACATGACTGATGCCAAAGTCTGACATTAGCATATCAGCCGGTAAAGCTCCGGGGAGCCGACGGGGCTCCCCCCAGAAATTAAAATATAAAAATGGAAACCACGTACAAAACTCGGGCAAATCATAACATAGAACGAAAAGGCAATGTAAAGTATCTGGTTGTACTCATGTCGGAAGATCTTACCTTTAACCCTTAAAGTGCGCATCACGTCATATGACTTGTTGGACGTTGTTCCAGTCAACTGCGCATCACGTCATATGATGTGTTGGAGTACTACGCAAGATTTAAACGGCCCGCGGATACACGGGGGTTCACCACACCTTCATCAGGGCTCTTGTAAACAGACACCATTTTTTAAAAAATCGTAGGCCAAACTCCCGGGTGTTATTGGCCTCAGTATTGAGTGAGCAACCAAGCCTGACGCACGCAGCATGAGCTAACTGCACTGCTGTTCAGCTTGTGACCACAGCATCGCCTAAAAATGCCAAAATATACTTGTCATGCTATTATGTAGCGATGATATTATTACAGAAGACCCCTGACTGTGATAAAACTGACCAGGGTTCTGATAATAGCAGGATTGTGGTGATATTTAGTGCTCTGCGCCATGGAGGGAGGAGTAATGCTGTGGGAGGGAGGATGGTGGCATATTTGAGTACAGCAATGATTCACTCATTTTATTATATAAATATATCAAACTACACACTATTGAATAATATTACAGCAAAAAAACTATGAAAAATCAATCAGAGACATTGAAATAATTAGGTAATTATCTCTTTGTGGCAACCCCGGCCTGACAGCTGGCGATCAACAGACCGCCTGGGACGCATGCTGAGTCAGCGCCTATAATTTGCCAGACTTCCCCGCCCTATAGCAGGCAATATGTGCCACTTACGATTTTTTTATTATTTTTTCCCGTGATCAGTGAACACAAATTAACAGGTTAGGAAGAAAAAATAATTTTTTGTTTTTTCAAAATGACATGCGCCTGTGGGGATGACAGGATATTAAACCCCGAGCATGTTAAGGGTTAAAGAACACAATAAAGTAGCCGTCACAACTGCAAGAAAAATGACAGGTTGGATAACAAGAACTTTTCACACTAGAGATGCTATACCGATGATGATACTTTTCAAAACGCTTGTGCTCTCTAGAGTGGAGTACTGCTGCACAATGACAGCCCCTCTCAAAGCTGGAGAAATTGTGACCTGGAGAGCGTGCAGAGATCCTTTACTGTTAGAATCCTCTCAGTAAAACATCTAAACTATTGGGACCGACTAAAGAGCCTAAATCTGTACTCCCTTGAGCGCAGACGGGAGAGATACATAATAATTTACATGTGGAAAATATTAGAGGGGCTGGTCCCAAACCTGCACACAGAAATAACATCACATGAGACCAGAAGACATGGCAGGATGTGCAGAATACCCCCGTTGAAAAGCAGAGGTGCAACAGGTACTCTGAGAGAGAACTCTATCAACATCAGAGGCCCGAGACTATTCAACACGCTTCTGCTGCACATAAGGGGCATAACTGGCAATCCCCTCACAGTGTTCAAGAGAGAACTGGATAAGCACCTCCAAAGGATACCTGATCAACCAGGCTGTGACTCATACGTCAGGCTGCGAGCAGCCGCGTCCAACAGCCTGATTGATCAGTCTAGCAACTAGGAGGCCTGATCGACGACCGGGCCGCGGGGACGTTAAGCCCCGGAAACACGTCAAGGTAACCTCAAGGTAAGGTAGGGTGGCAGCTGGAGGAAGCCGCTTGCATATATTGTTCGACCACAGAAGCCGCAAACAACAAAGGGCAAAAGGGTGAAGACAATCCAAGAGCCAGGGGCCCAAGCGGATTCCAAGGAGGAAGCAAGCACCACTTACCGACATGCGAGGCGCGCAGTGAAAAACCGCAACAGTGCATCCCACAGGATCGGCACAAACAGCTTCAAAAGCTCAGATGATGCACAAGCAGCCGAAGTCAAGGCGCTACACCCAGGAACAGCCCCAAGCGCCTCTACATCCTCTGTAAGCCAGTTGGAAGACAGCTCAAGGATGGAAAAGAAATGCAGGACTGAAGTCAATGAGTCCCCGAGCGCGCAAGTCCTCAGCCACACGCACAGCCAATAGGAAAGGAACCTGAACAAGAAGCTGAACCTCACCAACATCTCGCAGAAGAGCTGGAGCGAAAAGGCATTCATTAAGGTGTGTAAAATTGCCCTCCCCAGGTAAACCTGGACCACACTCAACATATTGCCCCACTCAGGAGTGCTGGTATGACAGAAGGTGCGGGAACGACTCTGGAAGGATGGAACCGAAGGACCCGTAGGGACATGGAACCGAAACCAAATCCAACTCGTACGCAGAGGGGGGAAAGGAAAACCCCACTCCTTGTAACAGCAAGCCCTGCTCAGAGGGTCTGAAAACCCAGGTGGGGTCCAACGGGGGCCCAAGGCCCCCAAGACAGCTCCTCCCCATCCCTGGGAACCTCCATATCAGGTCCCAGAGACATCCTCCAAAGCCCCAGCCTCATAAGAAAAAGCCAGGGGGGCCAGAATGGCAGGACGAGGATGGGCCCACTGATCAGACCCCCAGAACCACGGCTGGAGGAACGGATTCGAATGCCTCCATAGCCACCCTGCAACAACCTAAACCTATCTTGCAACGAGCGAGCAGCCTGCACCCGAATAATATCAGCATCAGATTGGGTGAACTGAGTCACAAACAAGCAACAAAGCTCGCGGGACTCCAGGTCGAATGTGTCACCGACCCAACAGGCGGCAAGACGGAGGCAAAAAAAATGAGCATCACCCTGAGACAAGGGGACAGAGCAACCCTCAAACTCGCAAAAAGCGAGAGGAGGACTCGGGGGTCACATCCATTGGACCCAGGCAGGGTACTGCTAACCTACACCCAAGCTACCAATCAACTCTGCTAATGCTGAATCCCCAGAACGTGTCCACTCAGGAGGGCGAAGCAGAGGGTACCACCAAACACAAACAACCCTAATATAAAGATTGGGAAAGAACACCAAGGCAGATCCCCCACCAGGCAAAAACAAAAGAAAAACCTCGCAAGAGGACAGTGTACCCAGAGGGAACAGATCCGGCCTCTGTTATAGGTGAAAACTTGCTACGCAGTACACTGCGCCCCTACCAGTGCAAAAACTGCCACTTACCCAAGGCAAACCAGGAAGGAAACCCCCCAAAACACTCAGGGCTGTCAATGGCCAAGCAGCAAAAGACCAACAGAGGTAGACCCAAAGTGACTTGTGGAAGGTAACCCCAAGCCCCAAGTGCAGTACTTACAGGGCACTCAGGGAAGATCACCCTAGTCACATGAAATAGGGCAGAAAATAGGACAGACGCAAGCCAGGACAACTTTGGAACCTCATAACGAACTCAGTAAGGAAACGAAGATCCAACCTGAATGAAGACAAATCTATTCAAGAGGTGTAATCCAGGTTGCACAGGAGGTAAGCCGCAATGGCCTCCTGCGCCACATGAGGCAGGATGCAGGATGCCAAAACCACCGGAAAGATGGGATCAACAGATCCGAAGGTACACGTAACCGAACCCGAGAAGGTGCTGAATCTAACTCGTAAGCGGAGGAGGGAAAGGAAAATGCCAATCCCAATAACAACAAGCCCTGCTCAGAGGGTACAAAAATCCAACCGGGGTCCAACGGGGACCCAAGGCCCTCAAGTCAACCCCTCCCCAGCCCCAGGAACCCCTCACAGCATGACCCCGGGGCTGAGCCATCCTCCCAAAGCCCCGGCCTCAAAAGAATAAGCCGGAGCAGCCGTAAAAGCAGGAAGGAAGGGGCCCACTGGTCACACCCAGACACCTTGGCAAGAGGAACCAGCTCAAATGCCTCTGTAGTCACCCCGGAAGGGGCATCCCCTGAGACTGCCCAAGTCTGACTGCCCAACCAACTAAACCCTGCCCTAACCTCTTGTTTTTGTAGAAAAGAGAAATGAAATTTCTGAAATACAACAAATGTCAAAACGGTTCGTTCGGTGTTTGGCAGGTAGGCTGCTCCATTATAACAATCTTTCTTTGTTTCAAATGTGTTCCATTTGTTTTGTATTTGTCATTTACGTCTCAATAATGGAGCAGCCTACCTTACATACACTGAACCTTTATGACATTTTTCTTTCTTCAAATGTGTGTAATATTTATTTTTCATTTGTCTTATAGCAAAAGGTTAGTTTGGTGGTCGGCGGGTAGGCTGCTCCATGTTTCTTACATAAAAAAAAACATAAAAAAAATGAAGAATTTTGAAAACCAGAATAAATGTCAAAAACATTCGTTCGGTTGTCTACAGGTAGGCTGCTCCATGTTTCTTAAATAAAAAAATGAAAAATAAAAAAAAGTTGAAACAATTTGAAAAATGGACAAATGCCATAAAGGTTCGTTCAGTGTTTGTTGGTTCGGTTCAGTTTGTCAATAAATAGGTTCATAAAACCTATTTATTGTTTTATGAACATAATTATTGAATCACTAATATGCACACCATAATTTTGAAAATACCGATGGTACACACATTTTATTATATAAATATATCACACTACACACTATTATATAATATTACTTAAAAAAAAAAATAAGAAAAAATCAATCAGACATATTGAAATAACTAGGTAATAATATCTTTGTGGCAACTCACATCTGACAGCTCGGGCGGAGCAGACCGCCTCCGACGCTTGCTCTATCAACGCCTCTTTCTTGCCAGACTTCCCCATCCTATTGCAGCCAAAATATGTCACCTACAATTTTTTTATTCTTTTTCCCGTGATCAGGGAACACAAATCAACACTTTTATAAGACGATGAAAGAATTTTTTGGATTTTTTTTGTTGCGCCTGGCAGTGTTGCAGGCCAAAAAGCCCTTAGTGGTTTGAGGGTTAATAGCCTAGCTACGTAGAGTTAAATGAGTGCCATAAATTAATAATTTGACATGCAAAATTGTGGCTAAATATTCTCAACTTAGGACAAATAAAATACAAACCTTTTTACTTGTTTTAGGAAGTAGTTCAAAAAGGGGCGAGACTTCAGCTTCAGTGCAGGGAGATATTTCTTGCGGGAGGGAAGGTGCCATTGCTTTCATCGTATTCAAGTCTTCACTTTGCATGTCTGCTTTTGTCTTTTTACTAGTACAGTCATCTAAAGTATTGAATGGAAAATTTCTTTTCCCATTTACATTTAATTCACTTGTGTGCACTCCTGACCGCGCATCGAGAGATATTTCTTGCAGGAGGGAAGGTGCCGATGTACTCAACTTGTCACAATTCTCAGACTTTGTGCCGGCTCTTGTCTCTTTACTAGCATTGTTATGTAAAGTACTCAATGGAAAACATCTTTTTACATTTATTTTCGATTCATCTACGTGCACTCCATGTGGTGTGGAACAAGAGCCTCTCTTAGACTCGACGCCATTTTTATCCACCCTACAAGTTCCTGAACAGTTGCCTTGGGGTGAGGAAACTGTGGCAGAGACCAATAATACATCTAGATCATCACTATTGCTATCACTTACATCAATTACTTCAGGGGATGATTTTGTAGTCAAAAAGTCTGTATGCACTGTCTTTGTACTCTTGTTCCTTCCTTTTAAATCTTTTGATTCCGTTTTTTTGTTACATATGTCTTCGGATTTTCCCTGAGTGTTCAAATTTGTAGAGGTCTTCTCAATAAAGGGCTTCTTTTTTCTTCTCCTTTTCCTCTTCTTTTTATTTAAAATAGTTAGTGGTGGTATACTATCAATTGCATTTCTCTCGAATGTTACATCTAAACAACCATCAAGAGTACCTTTGTCTGATGGCAGCCTCTCTGCTTGAGAAATATTTTTGGTAAACTGTGAAGCAGCACCTATACTGCCACACCCTACAGGTGCAGGTGTTGCAGCAGAGGTAGGGTGGTGTGAAGAGGCACCTATACTGCCCCATCCTACAGGTGCAGGTGTTGCAGCAGAGGTAGGGTGGTGTGAAGAGGCACCTATACTGCCCCATCCTACTGGTGCAGGTGTTGCAGCAGAGGTAGGGTGGTGTGAAGAGGCACCTATACTGCCCCATCCTACAGGTGCAGGTGTTGCAGCAGAGGTAGGGTGGTGTGAAGAGGCACCTATACTGCCCCATCCTACTGGTGCAGGTGTTGCAGCAGAGGTAGGGTGGTGTGAAGAGGCACCTATACTGCCCCATCCTACAGGTGCAGGTGTTGCAGCAGAGGTAGGGTGGTGTGAAGAGGCACCTATACTGCCACACCCTACAGGTGCAGGTGTTGCAGCAGAGGTAGGGTGGTGTGAAGAGGCACCTATACTGCCCCATCCTACTGGTGCAGGTGTTGCAGCAGAAGTAGGGTGGTGAGAAGATGTCTCATGCAGGTCTTGGCTTAATGGTAAAATTACAGGTTTATCAGCTGGAGGAAGAATATAGATTTTTGTAGTCTGTCCTGGTTTATAGGGAACATAACCAGGTGGCATGGACTTCTTAAGTAGTTCATGTATGTACAACCTCCCTCCTCTTATCAGAGGGGCTGTTGTTGTGAATATTTTTGTTCCGGGTTCAAGTATCCTTCCTCTTGCAGTAATAACCTGCAAAAAAGACATCCAAATTATTACTGAAGAATTTAAGGGATTGCTAATTGCTGTACTACATAAGCATCCTGTTGAATATTGAGCAGATAGGAAATTTGAAGATAATCATAAAAAACCAGTGTTGAATGTAATGAAACACCATTTTCTGGTGAGCCCCGGAGGCTCCCTGAAGTTTATCGGGCTAATGTATGTTATATTAGACCAGGAGATTAGCTATGGAGTTCAGACCTATTAGGGACCAGGGCCAGAACCTGGCCACTTCAGAGATATTTCATGGAGCAATGGCCTTAGAAACCCCCCCCCCCTGATGACTGTTTTTTTTTCCTTATCTGTCATCGACCTGGGTTAGGCACCCAGAAAGGTAGGCAAAACAAAAAAAAACCACACAGGGTAAGAAAATAACAACAAAAACCGAACAGAAGTGTAGAACTCCCTACAATCCCAAGGAAACAAGCAAACGTAACACACTACTGCCGTGCCGCTCATCAGCGCAGCCTTCTGCTCACCGAGAGGGGGAGGGGGCCCCGGACCTCACCACACCAGCTGCAAAGCCCTCCAGTTTGGAAGCTAAGCTTCAACAATCACAAAAAAAGTTGACCGGTGGGAGGGAGGGTTGCCAAGGAGCCTCCGGGTCTCACCCAGAAAATGGCGTTTCATTACATTCAACGCTGGTTTTCTGAGAGGAGCCCATACGGCTCCCTGGAGCTTCATACCCAAAGAGAAGGAAAAGAAAGGGCTGATCCGGGAGGCGGTCGCCACAAACTCCGCAACACGAAGTTGAGACAACAGGCTGCAACCTGCAACCCAAAGCAACCCAAGAACACCCAGGAGCAGACATGCTCACAAAATAATGGGTGGCCAGGAACCTGTACGAAATCCCTGCACCTGAACAGAGCCCAAGACATGTTACTAATCATGCCAGCGAAAGCTGCAAATGTCCGAATGGCATGGGCCCGAGGATAGACCACAGGCTGGTTAGATTTAATAACCCTGTAATTACCTAAGTGTAGTTACAGGATGAGAGCTACGCTCGTGGTGTCCCGTCTTCCCAGCACTCTTTGTCATTTAACGCTTTGAAACTACTGACGGTCTTGGCCTCCACCACCTTCTCACCTAACTTGTTCCAACCATCTACCACTCTGTTTGCGAAAGTGAATTTTCTTATATTTCTTCCGCATCTGTGTTTAGCTAGTTTAAATCTATGACCTCTTGTTCTTAAAGTTCCAGGTCTCAGGAAATCTTCCCTATCGATTTTATCAAGTCCTGTTACTATTTTGAATGTAGTGATCATATTGCCTCTTTTTCTTCTATCTTCTAGTTTTGGCATATTTAATGCCTCTAACCTCTCCTCGTAGCTCTTGCCCTTCAGTACTGGAAGCCACTTAGTAGCATGTATTTGCACCTTTTCCAGTTTGTTGAGGTGCTTCTAAGATATGGACACAACACAACCACTGCATATTCTAGCTTTGGCCTAACAAAAGTCGTGAACAATTTCTTTAGTATATCCCCATCCATGTATTTAAAAGCAATTCTGAAGTTAGAAAGCGTGGCATAGGCTCCTTGCACAATATTCTTTATGTGGTCCTCAGGTGATAGTTTTCTATCTAGAACCACCCCTAGATCTCTTTCTTTATCAGAATTCCTTAAAGATTTCTCACATAATATATAGGTTGTGTGGGGTCTATGTTCTCCTATTCCACATTCCATAACATGGCATTTATTAACATTAAATTCCATTTGCCAAGTAGGTGCTCCATATACTTATTTTGTCCAGGTCTTCTTGAAGGGCATGACAATCATCTAAGTTTCTTATCCTTCCTATTATCTCAGCATCATCAGCAAACATGTTCATATAATTCTGTATACCAACTGGTAGATCATTTATGTAGACAATAAACATCACTGGTGCAAGAACTGAGCCCTGTGGTACTCCACTTGTGACACTTCTCCAGTCCGATACATTGCCTCTGATTACTGCCCTCATTTTTCTATCAGTCAGAAAATTTTTCATCCATGTTAAAAGCTTACCTGTCACCCCTCCAATATTTTCGAGTTTCCAGAACAACCTCTTATGTGGAATTCTGTCGAAAGCCTTTTTTAGGTCCAGATAGATGCAGTCAACCCAACCATCTCTTTCCTGTAATATCTCTGTGGCTCGAACATAGAAAGTGAGTAAATTCAATACACAGGATCTTCCAGATCGAGAACCATACTGTCTGTTTGATATTATATCATTTCGCTCCAGGTGTTCTACCCATTTAGTTTTGATTAGTTTTTCCAATACTTTCACTATTACACTTGTCAATGATACAGGTCTCTAACTGTGGTCTACCTGGGAGACCCACGCTCTGGAACAGGAAACGAGGGAAATCAAACCAACCCAAGCGCATCCCCAGCCATGGCACGCAGGTAACGGCGAAGCGCCACAACTGGAAACAACACATGACGCATCCCTGGCCGAACCAACCAAGCATCAAAAACCCAAGGACCCCTCCGGAAAGCAGCCGTCTCAGCCTTCACCAGAAAAGGTGGATAAGGTTGCAAACGTACACACCTACCACCAGTACCAAAAGAGCAGAAACCCCTGCGCCCGAGGAGAGCTGGAAGCTCCCCGACCCGACCTTCAGAGGCCAATGCCAACAAAATAAGACCTTTGAAAAACAATCTTGAACCGAAGGGGCTACCACAAACCGAGGAGAGAGGAAAGCACCCTGACCAAGGACCAGGACGGCTCAGGTGGCCCATGAGCAGGCCGGAGGTGAAAGAAAGCATGAGAAAGCGTACAGAACGGGGCGAATGTGACGTCCACCCTGAATGCAAGCTGGAGCGGCTCTGCCAGTGCCGCACGATATGAGGAGACAGTAAGAAGCATCAAATAACTGTCCAAAAAACCAAGAAAGGACAAGACAACCTGATGCGAAAGATGAAGACAACCTACGAAGAGCAAGAAAAAGGCGAATAGAAACGCCAGGAAATTTCATACTGTCGCCGAGACGAAGCTCGCAGGTGGGACACCATCAACGAAGCCAGATGATCACCATAGAGATGGTGATACACCCGCGTCAAAAGACTAGACACGAATGGCCTAATAGAAGGCCGAACCAACCACGTACCGGACCGGTCCAACCTGCCGAAAGAGGATCTACGGGAAACGCCCCAGGTTTGGACACCGATCAAGGAGCGACTGAAAACAAAGCTGGGCTGGCCACCAAGGGGCAACGAGGACTACTCTGCTTGGAAAGGACTCCAACAGAGCCAGAACCCGAAGCAAGAGCTAGACTGGGGAAGAGGTACAGGTAACTCTACCTTGACTAGTCCTGCCGAAAAGGCATCCACCACGAATGCCTCTGGATTCCAAATTATAATTTATATAGATGTGATAGAAAAACTAGGTCAAATGGAGGAGTAGGTCTGTATATTAAAGAGGACCTGGTATGCACAGAACTACTAAACTCAACTAATGAGGTGGTAGAAGTACTTGGAATTAAGGTAGAGAAGCTAAACCTAATTATTATTCTAATATATAAACCGCCAGATACAACGGTTGAGGAATTCACAGAGCAGATGCACACTTGATAACCTAGCAAACCCAGCTCCAGATATTATCTTCCTTGGAGATTTCAATTTACCGAGTCTAAGATGGAGAATGGCAAACACAAATATCATAGTAGGGAATGACCCGGGAAATAACCAACCACAGGTCAGAAAACTTTTGAGATTCTGTGACAAATTCTCGCTCAATCAACAGATTACAGAACCAACTAGGAACGAAAACACACTAGACTTGTTATTCACAAACAATGATGAACTAATCAGAGACATCACAATCTCAGATACTTTATACTCAGACCATAAGCTCATTGAAGTGCGAACTAGCATAAATAACAGTAGTAGGTCTAAGAGGCCCAACAAGCGAGAAGGAATATTCAATCAATTCAGTAGGTCTAAGAGGCCCAACAAGCGAGAAGGAATATTCAATCAATTCAATTTCAACAATAAGAGGATCGACTGGGAAAAAAATAAATGTAGACCTTGCAACCATTCAATTGGAGACGGTCTTAAGCGACAAAACTCCCACACAGGAGGGAACTGTGAGCTGGAGGAGGCAGGAGTCACACTGCAGAAAGCTCCTGGAAATATCGAATTACCTAAGTATTGGGAACAGGTTGAGGGCTACAGTGATGTCCCAGGTTACATAAAGGTTCAGGGAAGTGTAAAAGCAAATAAAATACAATAAACAAGTAAAAGTGAGTGAAAATAGCTGAGTGGAAAAGTTTGTTTTGGTTCTAGTACAAAAACAAAGATGGCCGCCGCCGCCACCACCACTGGGAATGTAGACACATCAGCAGATGATGGTTTCACAGGATTCTCACCACAAGATATAAGGAAAGGAGGTGTTCTTGGCAGGTTAGATATTAATTGAGGAAATGCAAAAGAAGTATGAAGAAAAAGTGCTTAAATTGGAAGAGGACAATGGAGCTCTTAGGAGTGAGCTTTGCACTCTAAAAGAGAGTATGCTTCAGCAAGGTAAGATTATTACTGCATTAACAGACAAGGTAACAAATCAGGAGGAGCAAATCAAGGAACTAGTGAAAGAAAATGAGGTGTGGAGACTTTGAAGAAATAAACAAGAAAATAGACTCGTATGGTGAACAACTCCAAGCAAGTCTAAGGGCTAACATAGAGTTAGGTAAGGATCTCCAACTGGAAACTTCACTGACAACTCACATAGAGGAAGTGAATAAAGAACTAGAAAAGTATAAAGAAGAAATAAAAGCGACATATGCTCAAGTTGTAAAAGAGAAAGAGACTATCAAATAAGTGTGTTCAGAAGTCAAAACCAGAAATGACCAACAAGAAGCAGAAATTAGGCAAGCAATTAGGAAAAAACTGGTTACCATAATAATAATAATAATAATAATAATTTTTATTTAGGCAAAGGTACATACATAAAGAGATTTTACAAAGTTTGTTGGCTTTATAGATAGGAGCTAGTACATACAATGCCTAAAGCCACTATTACGCAAAGCGTTTCGGGCAGGAAAAAACACTACTGACTAAAGCTTAAAACTAATGGGTAAAAAGAAAAAAATGCGTTGAGTACAAATAAAAATAGAGGTAAAAGAGGGGGGAACATTGTTGAAAAAACAGCACAAATACAATTACAAATTACTACAGAAAATTACATTAAAACAGCGTTGATTTGTAAAACAAAAAAAAAAACAAAAAACATACATGGGTTGACAATAGAGAGGTAAGGTAGGTTACAGGGAATTTATTAGGTATAGTTTCGTTTTTAACTTAAACTGGTTGAGAGAGGTACTGTCTTTAAAATGGTTGGGAAGGTCATTCCACATCCTGGGCCCCTTGATTTGTAGAGCATTTCTGGTTTGATTAAGTCGAACTCTAGGAATATCAAAACTGTATTTATTTCTGGTGTGGTGCTCATGGGTTCTGTTACAACCTTCTATGAAGCTTTTGAGATCAGGATTGGCATTACAATTTAGCGTTTTGTATATGTATAGTACACATGAGAGAATGTGCAGTGACTTAATGTCTAACATATTCAGGGATTTGAATAGGGGTACCGAGTGATGTCTGGGGACAGAATTGGATATTGTCCTAATAGCAGCTTTGTGTTGAGTAATTAGAGGACGTAAGTGATTTTGGGTAGTAGAGCCCCAAGCACAAATACCATAGTTGAGATATGGATAGATAAGGGAGTAATAGAGAGTCACCAGGGCAGGGCGTGGTACATAATATCTGATCTTAGAAAGAATGCCCACAGTTTTTGAAACTTCTATTTACCAACAGTAAACTAGTACAAAACACTGCAGATAGAACTAAGTCCATAATCATTTTTGGATGTTTAGAGAAGGAAATTTCATCTAGGGTGGACCGAGCGGCAGAAGAGATGAAAATCATAGAGAAAATAGTAGGTTTAGGAGAAGGCTCAAAGGAAAATGTCAGTGATTTTAGAAGAATAGGAAAATATGAGAAAGACAAGAACCGCCCCTTAAGGGTGATGCTTAATGGAGTGTAAAACATGATGGAAGTGCTAAGAAATGCCAGGAAATTGCAGAGTGATGAGGTTGGCAAACTTTGGTCAATAAGACAAGACCTCTCCAAGGAAGACAGAGAAAAGCTGAAAATGAACCTAATTGAGGCAAAACGTCTAAATGGGGATCGAAATGAAGAAGAAAAAAAAATATTTTTTCTACAAAGTGACAGGGACTGGAAAGCTTGTGAAATGGTACATAAAAACAAAACAAGATCAGTAGTGGAAGAGGGAGTAAAGAGCAAAGGAAAAGGGAACATGTTCCTGAAAATTGTATATACCAACATATATGGAGTGAGGTCAAGAACTTTGGAGTTGCAAGATATAATCCAGCTTAGGGTCCCAGATATTGTCGCATTATCAGAGACGAAACTTGAATGAAATATAATAAATGAAATCATATTCCCAAGAGGCTATTCAGTTTGGAGACGTGACAGGAAAACTAGGAAGGGAGGAGGAGTGGCTGTACTGGTGAAAAAACACCTGAAGGTAAGAGAGTTAATATTTGAAAACCCTCGAGATATTGACATAATGGCATTGCAGATCTGGAATCAGGATGATAAGCTGATAATTTTAAATGCCTACAGCCCACCAGCAAGCAACACATGGACAAAGGAAGAACTGGATGACAAATGAGAGGGCCTCACAATGGTCATGAGAGATATTATTGTACAAGCAGATAAAGATAAATCACGACTGTTGATACTGGGGGACTTCAACTTTAAAGCAATAGACTGGGAGGCCTATGAAGCAAGAACGGAGGACTTTTGGACATGCAGATTTGTGAACCTCATTCTGGAGACATTCTTGTATCAACACATAAAGCAGGCCACAAGAATGAGGGAAGGAGATGTACCGTCAGTACTGGATCTAGTATTCACCAGGAAAGAAGAAGAGATATTTGACATCCAGTACCTTCCCCCCTTGGGAAAGAGTGATCACGTAATCACATTGATTATGCTTTAAGATACCATCTAGAAGAAAATGGGGACGTTGAAACAGTTGATAAACTCGATTTAAGGAGAGGTCACTATGGGGAACTTCAAAATTTTTTTAATGAGTGTAATTGGACAGAATTGTTGCTAGGCAGGGAAGTAAATGAAATGTATGCCAAATTTGTAAAAATATACGAGGTTGGCACACAAACATTCATACCAAAACAGAGGCGCAGGGCCAGAAAACAGGATTGGTTCGACAGAAATTGTGAGAGGGCCAGAGACCAAAAGACACAAAAATGGAATCAGTATAGGAAGAGGCCAAACCCCCAAACATACCAGCGATACAAAGATGCGAGAAACAACTATACGGCAGTAAGGAGAGAGGCAGAAAGAAATTTTGAAAAAGGATAGCGGATAAATGTAAAACAGAACCGGGCCTATTCTACAAATTCATAAACAACAAATTGCAGGTAAAGGATAATATCCAGAGGTTGAAAATGGGAAACAGATTCACGGAAAATGAAAAGGAAATGTGAGAAACATTAAATGAAAACTTCCAAAGTGTGTTTGTACAAAATGAAATCTTCAGAGAACCAGACACAATAAGAATTCCAGAGAACAACATAGAGCAGATAGAGGTGTCTAGAGATGAAGTGGAAAATATGCTAAAGGAGCTCAGTAAGAACAAAGCAGCTGGCCCAGATGGTGTTTCACCATGGGTTCTGAGAGAATGTACATCTGAGCTCAGCATTCCACTTCACTTGATCTTTCAGGCATCCCTGTGTACAGGAATCGTAGCAGACGTGTGGAAACAGGCTAACATAGTTCCAATCTACAAAAGTGGCAGCAGGGAAGACCCCTCAATTATAGACCTGTATCATTGACAAGTGTAATAGTGAAAGCACTGGAAAAACTAATCAAAACTAAATGGGTAGAACATCTGGAGAGAAATGATATAATATCAGACAGACAGTATGGTTTTGATCTGGAATATCCTGTGTTATCGAATTTACTCAGTTTCTATGATCCAGCCACAGAGATATTACAGGAAAGAGATGGTTGGGTTGACTGCATCTATCTGGACCTATAAAAGGCTTTCGACAGAGTTCCACATAAGAGGTTGTTCTGGAAACTCGAAAATATGGGAGGGGTGACAGGTAAGCTTCTAAAATGGATGAAAAATTTTCTGACTGATAGAAAAATGAGGGCAGTAATCAGAGGCAATGTATCGGAATGGAGAAATGTCACAAGTGGAGTACCACAGGGTTCAGTTCTTGCACCAGTGATGTTTATTGTCAACATAAATGATCTACCAGTTGGTATACAGAATTATATGAACATGTTTGCTGATGATGCTAAGATAATAGGAAGGATAAGAAATTTAGATGATTGTCATGCCTTTCAAGAAGACCTGGACAAAATAAGTATATGGAGCACCACTTGGCAAATGGAATTAAATGTTAATAAATGTCACGTAATGGAATGTGGAATAGGAGAACATAGATCCCACACAACCTATATATTATGTGAGAAATCTTTAAAGAATTCTGATAAAGAGATCTAGGGGTGGTTCTAGATAGAAAACTATCACCTGAGGACCACATAAAGAATATTGTGCAAGGAGCCTATGCTATGCTTTCTAACTTCAGAATTGTTTTTAAATACATGGATGGCGATATACTAAAGAAATTGTTCATGACTTTTGTTAGGCCAAAACTAGAATATGCAGCTGTTGTGTGGTGCCCATATCTTAAGAAGCACATCAACAAACTGGAAAAGGTGCAAAGACATGCTACTAAGTGGCTCCCAGAACTGAAGGGCAAGAGCTACGAGGAGAGGTTAGAAGCATTAAGGTGATATGATAACTACGTACAAAATAGTAACAGGAATTGATAAAATCGATAGGGAAGATTTCCTGAGACCTGGAATTTCAAGAACAAGAGGTCATAGATTTAAACTAGCTAAACACAGATGCCAAAGAAATATAAGAAAATTCACCCTCGCAAATAGAGTGGTAGACGGTTGGAACAAGTTATGTGAGAAGGTGGTGGAGGCCAAGACCGTCAGTAGTTTCAAAGCGTTATATGACAAAGAGTGCTGGGAAGACGAGACACCACGAGCGTAGCTCTCATCCTGTAACTACACTTAGGTAATTACAGGGAATAGCTCAACTGACAGCTGAAGCTTACAAGGTCTGCTTGAAGCACGTACCTATGAGGAAGGGCAGAAAGAGGACCACTATAGAAGGAGAACGCAGACGACTGTACAGGAGAAGGAAAAAAGTAACGGAAATGCTTCGGCAGACACAACTATCACAAGCAAGGAAAACAAGCCTAAGCAGGGAGATCGAAGAAATAGAACAAACGTTGAAGCGATCATATGAGTCTGAGGAAATGGAATTGGAACAGAAAGCTATAGAAGAGATAAGGAAAAATCCGAAATATTTTTTCACATACGCAAAATCAAAATAAAAAACCTCGACCAGTATTGGACCATTAATTACAAATGAAGGTACGTACACAGAGGACAACAAAGAGATTAGTGAAATTCTAAGAAGCCAGTATGAGGCTATGTTTAGCACACCAATAAACAACATGAAAGTTGATGACCCAGACAGCTTCTTTATGAATGACATTCGAGCTGCAGATAATATAACGGATATTACCACAAACTCGCAAGACTGTGGAAGAGAAATTGACAATATGCCTATGCACTCAGCTCCTGGGCCTGACTCATGGAATTCAATTTTCATAGAGAAATGTAAAGTACCAGTAGCGAGAGCACTCGGCGTAATATGGAGAAAGAGCCTGGATACAGGGGAGATACCAGCAGCACTTAAATCTGCAGATATAGCTCCGTTGCACAAGGGGGGCGGAGTAAAGCCTTGGCAAAAAATCATAGGTCAGTTGCACTAACATCACACATAATAAATGTGTTTGAAAGAGTGATTAGGAATCAAATTTCTAGTTTCATGGAAAACAATAAATTGCACAATCCAGGACAACATGGATTTAGAGCGGGAAGATCCTGTCTGTCAGTTACTCAACCACTATGACAAAATCACAGAAGCCCTAGAAGAAAAGCAAAATGCAGATGTTGTATACACAGACTATGCAAAGGCATTCGACAAATGTGACCATGGGTGATAGCTCACAAAACGAGGTCAATGGGAATAACTGGAAAAGTAGGACGCTGGATTCACAATTTCCTGTCGAACAGAACACAAAGAGTAACAGTCAATCAGATAAAATCGAGTTCAAGCGATGTTAAAAGCTCTGTACCTCAAGGTACAGTCCTTGCACCGCTACTGTTCCTTATTCTCATATCTGATATAGTCAAAAATACACGTCACAGCTTCGTGTCGTCCTTTGCAGATGACACAAAAATCAGCATGAAAATTACCTCTGCTGAAGACACTGAAAAACTACAAGCAGATGTCAACAAAGTTTTCGATTGGGCAGCAGAAAATACCATGATGTTTAACAGTGATAAATTTCAGGTACTCAGGTACGGCAAAAATGAGGATCTGAAACATAATACAGGGGTACAAAACACAATCAAATCTTCCCATAGTAGAAAAACAGCATGTCAAGGATTTGGGAATAATGATGTCCGACGATCTAACGTTTAGGGAGTATAACCAAACAAATATCGCGTCAGCCAGAAAAATGATCGGATGGATTACGAGAACTTTCAAATCCAGGGAACCCATCACAATGGTTGTACTCTTCAAGTCACTTGTGTTGTCCTGTCTCGAGTACTGCTCAGTACTCACTTCCCCCTTCAGAGCAGGAGAGATTGCTGAAATAGAGGGTAATACAGAGAACATATACAGCACGCATAGATGAGATAAAACACCTAAATTATTGGGATCGTCTCAAAGCTCTCCAAATGTACTCTCTAGAAAGGAGACGAGAGAGATACCAAATAATATACACATGGAAAATACTGGAGGGCCAGGTCCCAAATCTACACAGTAAAATAACAACATACTGGAGTGAACGATATGGAAGAAAATGCAAGATTGAACCAGTTAAGAGCAGAGGTGCCATAGGCACAATCAGAGAGCACATGTATAAACATCAGAGGTCCGCAGGTTGTTCAACGTCCTCCCAGCGACTGTAAGAAATATTGCCTGGAACAACCGTGGACATCTTCAAGAGAAAACTGGACTGTTTTCTAAGAGAAGTTCCGGATCAGCCAGGCTGTGGTGGGTATGTGGCCCTGCGGGCCGCTCCAAGCAACAGCCTGGTGGACCAAACTCTCACAAGTCGAGCCTGGCCTCGGGCCGGGCTTAGGGAGTAGAAGAAGCTCCCAGAACCCCATCAAGCAGGTATCAAGCAGGTAAGCCTCGCATTCGGGGAAGGGCGCCACATAGAATGGGGGATGCCAAGACCACGCCGACGCAAAGATGTCCATGTCCAGGAGTCCGTACGTCTAGCAGAGCCAACTGAAACGAGTCGGCGATGACCGGCCAATCCATGACCAGAGGAGTGAACCGATACAGGCCGTCCGCCAGGACGTAGGCCACACCCCATACATGAAACACACGGAGAGCCAAGCCCCGAGAATCCAGCAGGCAAGCCACTCGTAAGGACCAACCCCGAAAGGTGTAAGGACTGAAGAGAATCCCCGTGGTTCCAGCAAAGAACCACCAGAGAGAACAGGCCGACTGGAACTGGATGGTAGAGCCCCAAGTGATCCGTACCCTCCGACTGTGCAAACCAGCAAGCCGCGAACTCTCGAACCGTGCTGTGAGCCCAGTAGGACGGACGGACCCCAGTGTCCCCGGCCTCCCTGGTGAGCACTGGTCATAAAGCCCCAGCCGAGACACTGACCCGTCTGTGAACACATCGAACGAAGGCTTGGGGAGGCGCCAAGGTGCGGAACCCAGAAAACCCCAAAGAGGAAGCCAGCGACACAACACCAACACAAGGTCCCCAGAGGACAAACCCAACGATCGCGAGAGAGGCGGAAGGAGCATCCCTGAAGGAAACCAAAACAGACTGCCGAAGCCAAACTCGACCCAGCAAGTAGACCAGCATGGCTAGGTTCAGACTCCCGCACAACGCTCGAGCAACCGCCAAGTGAGCTGGGACCCCCTCAGACACAGCTGAAGGGGGAACCGCAGCCGCAGCAATGCCTCTGGAGGGAGAGCCAAAGAAGCGGTCCAAGAGTCCTAAACAAGACCCAGCCAGGTCCGAACCCAGGACGGAACCCGATGGAACGTATGGAACGTTCTCCAATTCACCAGGAACCCGAACACGGCTATCTGGAAAGAACCACACCCCTTTCGAGCAGACAAGTGGACCGACTGGGAGCCAACACCAGCCAGTCGTCGAGGTAGGCTAGAAACCAAATCCCGAGCAGATACATACAAGTCACCAAGATCCGGTAAAGATTCGTAATACACTAAGTGCCAAGTAGAAACTAGGGGAGGCAACAAAAGCGGCAAGCCTGAAGCCTCACTACCAACTGTGCCAGTCAGGGAACCCTGGAGAGGAACATGCCAAGAAGTGACCAGGAGGTCCAGGGACACCATCCAGGCACTCGGCCACAACAGAAGCCAAACCGGAGACAACAGTCTTTCGAAGAGGGCAAAGAATCAAGGGCGCAGACTTAATAAATCCAGAAGAACCGCAGATCCGCAAAGTCCCGTGTCTGCATTAGAATATGCGGGAACCCCTGAAGGATGGGGTCGGATCGACCATGTCCTAACGCACCCACACCAAGATGACATGACGAAGCACAGGAGAAGACACTCACCCCGCCAGCTTCGAAACCCTCAAAATGGAAGAAGCCGCCCGATGCCACCAGAGGCCAGAAGACAACCAAAAATGCCTAGAACTGTGCGACCAAGCGAGAGCCAACAGAGCAAGTTGCCCCCCAAGCACCCCGTCAACAGCGAAGGGAACGAATCCCCTTCCGAAAGAAAATGTATATACTGTAGACACTCGATTGTTCGGGATTCGAATATCCAGAAAACACCCTTATATGGCCAAAATCGTGACCGGATAAAATTATCTCAATATCCGGCCAAAATGTCCATAGGAGCCGGAAAATCGGGTGTTTGACTGGATAAAATATCTGGGCCGGATAACTTGCTGCCGATGTTGCAATATCCTGAGAGTCAGCCGTACAAGCAGTGAATTGTCTGGATAAGAAAGCTAGGTGGTGGGCCGTACCATATTAAACCTGTGCAGCTGTGGTTCGAGGCCCCATGGTGTAGGAGGGGGAAGGGTGGGTGGGTGGTGTCGGGAGAGAGCGGAGTGTTGGGAGGGACCACCCGGGGGATAACAGTCAGGAACGGAGGGAGGGAGGGAGGTGGTCAGGGAGGGAGGGAGGTGGTCAGGGAGGGAGGGAGTTGGTCAGGGAGGGAGGGAGGTGGACAGGGAGGGAGGGAGGTGGTCAGGGAGGGAGGGAGGTAGTCAGGGAGAGAGGGAGTTGGTCAGGGAGGGAGGGAGGGAGTTGGTCAGGAAGGAAGGGAGGTGGTCAGGGAGGAAGGGAGGTGGTCAGAGAGGGAGGGAAGTGGTCAGGGAGGGAGGTGGTCAGAGAGGGAGGTGGTCAGAGAGGGAGGTGGTCAGGGAGGGAGGGAGGGAGGTGGTCAGGGAGGGAGGGAGGGAAGTGGTCAGGGAGGGAGGGAGGTGGTCAGGGAGGGAGTTGGTCAGGGAGGGAGGGAGGTGGTCAGGGAGGGAGTTGGTCAGGGAGGGAGGGAGGTGGTCAGGGAAAGAGGGAGGGAGGTGGTCAGGGAGGGAGGGAGGGAGGTGGTCAGGGAGGGAGGGAAGTGGTCAGGGATGGAGGGAGGTGGTCAGGGAGGGAGGGAAGTGGTCAGGGAGGGAGGGAGGTGGTCAGGGAGGGAGGGAGGGAGGTGGACAGGGAGGGAGGGAGGTGGTCAGGGAGGGAGGGAGGTGGACAGGGAGGGAGGGAGGTGGACAGGGAGGGAGGGAGGTGGACAGGGAGGGAGGGAGGTGGTCAGGGAGGGAGGGAAGTGGTCAGGGAGGGAGGTAGGTGGTCAGGGAGGGAGGGAGGTAGGTGGTCAGGGAGGGAGGGAGGGAGGTGGTCAAGGAGAGAGGGAGTTGGTTAGGGAGGGAGTTGGTCAGGGAGGGAGGGAGTTGGTCAGGGAGGAAGTTGGTCAGGGAGGGAGGGAGTTGGTCAGGGAGGGAGGGAGTTGGTCAGTGAGGGAGGGAGGTGGTCAGGGAGGGAGGGAGTTGGTCAGGGAGGGAGTTGGTCAGGGAGGGAGGGAAGTGGTCAGGGAGGGAGTTTGTCAGTGAGGGAGGGAGGTGGTCAGGGAGGGAGTTGGTCAGTGAGGGAGAGAGGTGGTCAGGGAGGGAGGGAGGTGGTCAGGGAGGGAGGGAAGTGGTCAGGGAGGGAGGGAAGTGGCCAGGGAGGGAGGGAGGGAGGTGGTCAAGGAGAGAGGGAATTGGTCAGGGAGTTGGTCAGGGAGGGAGGGAGTTGGTCAGGGAGGGAGGGAGTTGGTCAGGGAGGGAGGGAGGTGGTCAGGGAGGGAGGGAGTTGGTCAGGGAGGGAGGGAGTTGGTCAGGGGAGGGAGTTGGTCAGGTAGGGAGGGAGGTGGTCAGGGAGGGAGGGAGTTGGTCAGGGAAGGAGTTGGTCAGGGAGGGAGGGAGTTGGTCAGGGAGGGAGGGAGTTGGTCAGGGAGGGAGGGAGTTGGTCAGGGAGGGAGGGAGGTGGTCAGGGAGGGAGGGAGGTGGTCAGGGAGGGAGGGAGTTGGTCAGGGAGGGAGGGAGGTGGTCAGGGAGGGAGGGAGGTGGTCAGGGAGGGAGGGAGGTGGTCAGGGAGGGAGGGAGGTGGTCAGGGAGGGAGGGAAGTGGTCAGGGAGGAAGGGAGGTGGTCAGAGAGGAAGGGAGGTGGTCAGGGAGGGAGTTGGTCAGGGAGGGACGGAGGTGGTCAGGGAGGGAGGGAGGTGGTCAGGAAGGAAGGGAGGTGGTCAGGAAGGAAGGGAGGGAGTTCGTCAGGGAGGAAGGGAGTTGGTCAGGGAGGGAGGGAGTTGGACAGAGAGGGAGGGAGGTGGTCAGGAAGGAAGGGAGGTGGTCAGGAAGGAAGGGAGGGAGTTCGTCAGGGAGAAAGGGAGTTGGTCAGGGAGAAAGGGAGTTGGTCAGGGAGGGAGGGAGGTGGTCAGGAAGGAAGGGAGGTGGTCAGGAAGGAAGAGAGGGAGTTCGTCAGGGAGGAAGGGAGTTGGTCAGGGAGGGAGGGAGGGAGATTGTCAGGGAGGGAGGTGGTCAGGGAGGGAGGGAGGTGGTCAGGGAGGGAGGGAGTTGGTCAGGGAGGAACTGACTTGGTCAGGGAGGGAGGAAGGGAGGGAGTTGGTCAGGGAGGGAGGAAGGGAGGGAGTTGGTCAGGGAGGGAGGAAGGGAGGGAGTTGGTCAGGGAGGGAGGAAGGGAGGGAGTTGGTCAGGGAGGGAGTTGGTCAGGGAGGGAGGAAGGGAGGGAGTTGGTCAGGGAGGGAGGAAGGGAGGGAGTTGTTCAGGGAGGGAGGAAGGGAGGGAGTTGGTCAGGGAGGGAGGGAGTTGGTCAGGGAGGGAGGGGGTTGGTCAGGGAGGGAGGGAGTTGGTCAGGGAGGGAGGGAGTTGGTCAGGGAGGGAGGGAGGGAGTTGGTCAGGGAGGGAGGGAGGTGGTCAGGGAGGAAGGGAGGGAGGTGGTCAGGGAGGAAGGGAGGTGGTCAGGGAGGGAGGTGGTCAGGGAGGGAGGTGGTCAGGGAGGGAGGGAGGTAGTCAGGGAGGGAGGGAGGGAGGTGGTCAAGGAGAGAGGGAGTTGGTCAGGGAGGGAGTTGGTCAGGGAGGGAGTTGGTCAGAAAGGGAGGGAGTTGGTTAGAAAGGGAGGGAGTTGGTCAGGGAGGGAGTTGGTCAGAAAGGGAGGGAGTTGGTCAGAAAGGGAGGGAGTTGGTCAGAAAGGGAGGGAGTTGGTCAGGGAGGAAGGGAGTTGGTCAGGGAGGGAGGGAGGGAGTTGGTCAGAGAGGGAGGGAGGTGGTCAGAGAGGGAGGGAGGTGGTCAGGGAGGGAGGGAGTTGGTCAGGGAGGGAGTTGGTCAGGGAGGGAGGTGGTCAGGGAGGGAGGGAAGTGGTCAGGGAGGGAGTTGGTCAGTGAGGGAGGGAGGTGGTCAGGGAGGGAGTTGGTCAGGGAGGGAGGGAGTTGGTCAGGGAGGGAGGGAGTTGGTCAGGGAGGGAGGGAGTTGGTCAGGGAGGGAGTGAGGGAAGTGGTCAGGAAGGGAGTCGGTCAGGGAGGGAGGGAGGTGGTCAGGGAGGGAGGGAGGTGGTCAGGGAGGGAGGGAGGTGGTCAGGGAGGAAGGGAGTCGGTCAGGGAGGGAGGGAGGGAGTTGGTCAGGGAGGGAGGGAGGTGGTTAGGGAGAGAGGGAGGTGGTCAGGGAGGGAAGGAGTTGGTCAAGGAGGAAGGGAGTTGGTCAGGGAGGAAGGGAGGTGGTCAGGGAGGGAGGGAGTTGGTCAGGGAGGAAGGGAGGTGGTCAGGGAGGGAGTTAGTCAGGAAGAGAAGGAGTTGGTCAGGGAGGAAGGGAGGTGGTCAGGGAGGGAGGGAGTTGGTCAGGGAGGGAGGGAGTTGGTCAGGGAGGGAGGGAAGTGGTCAGAGAGGGAGGAAGTTGGCCAGAGAGGGAGGAAGTTGGTAAGGGAGGGAGGAAGTTGGTAAGGGAGGGAGGAAGTTGGTAAGGGAGGGAGGGAGGTGGTCAGGGAGGAAGGGAGTTGGTCAGGGAGGGAGGGAGGTGGTCAGGGAGGAAGGGAGGTGGTCAAGGAGGAAGGGAGTTGGTCAGGGAGGAAGGGAGGTGGTCAGGGAGGGAGGGAGTTGGTCAGGGAGGAAGGGAGGTGGTCAGGGAGGGAGTTAGTCAGGAAGAGAAGGAGTTGGTCAGGGAGGAAGGGAGGTGGTCAGGGAGGGAGTTCGTCAGGGAGGGAGGGAGTTGGTCAGGGAGGGAGGGAGTTGGTCTGGGAGGAAGGGAGGTGGTCAGGGAGGAAGGAAGGTGGTCAGGGAGGAACGGAGGTGGTCAGGGAGGGAGGGAGGTGGTCAGGGAAGGAGGGAGGGAGTTGGTCAGGGAGGGAGGGAGGTGGTCAGGGAAGGAGGGAGGGAGTTGGTCAGGGAGGGAGGGAGTTGGTCAGGAAGGAAGGGAGGTGGTCAGGGAGGGAGGGAAGTGGTCAGGGAGGGAGAGAGATAGTCAGGGTGATGATACTTAAAGTATCATGATGATACTGACTACCATGATGATAAAAGTATGATGATACTTTTCAAAACGCTTGTGCTCTCTAGAGTGGAGTACTGCTGCACAATGACAGCCCCTTTCAAAGCTGGAGAAATTGCTGACCTGGAGAGCGTGCAGATATCCTTTACTGCTAGAATCCTTCCAGTAAAACATCTAAACTATTGGGACCGACTAAAGAGCCTAAATCTGTATTCCCTTGAGTGCAGGCGGGAGAGATCCATAATAATCTATACGTGGAAAACAGTAGAGGGGCTGGTCCCAAACCTGCACACAGAAATAACACCACATGAGACCAGAAGGCATGGTAGGATGTGCAGAATACCCCCATTGCAAAGCAAGGGTGCAACAGGTACTCTGAGAGAGAACTCTATCAACATCAGAGGCCCGAGACTGTTCAACACGCTTCCGCTACACATAAGGGGCATAACTGGCAGACCCCTCACAATGTTCAAGAGAGAACTGGATAAGCACCTCCAAAGGATACCAGATCAACCAGGCTGTGACTCATACGTCAGGCTACGTGCAGCCGCGTCTAACAGCCTGGTTGATCAGTCCAGCAACCAGGAGGCCTTGTCGACGACCGGGCCACGGGGACACTAAGCCCCTGAAGCACCTCAAGGTAACCTCAAAGTAACCTCAAGGGAGGAAGGGAGTTGGTCAAGGAGGGAGGGAGTTGCTCAGGGTGGAAGGGACTGGGTCAGGAAGGGAGGGAGGTGGTCAGGGAGGGAGGGAGGTGGTCAGGGAGGGAGGGAGTTGGTCAGGGAGGGAGGGAGTTGGTCAAGGAGGAAGGGAGTTGGTCAGGGAGGAAGGGAGTTGGTCAGAGAGGGAGGGAGGAGGTCAGGGAGGGAGGGAGTTGGTCAGGGAGGAAGGGAGGTGGTCAGGGAGGAAGGGAGGTGGTCAGGGAGGGAGGAAGTTGGTCAGGGAGGGAGGGAAGTGGTCAGGGAGGGAGGGAAGTGGTCAGGGAGGGAGTTGGTCAGTGAGGGAGGGAGGTGGTCAGGGAGGGAGTTGGTCAGTGAGGGAGAGAGGTGGTCAGGGAGGGAGGGAGGTGGTCAGGGAGGGAGGGAAGTGGCCAGGGAGGGAGGGAAGTGGCCAGGGAGGGAGGGAAGTGGCCAGGGAGGGAGGGAGGTGGTCAGGGAGGGAGGGAGGGAGGTGGTCAAGGAGAGAGGGAGTTGGTCAGGGAGTTGGTCAGGGAGGGAGGGAGTTGGTCAGGGAGGGAGGGAGTTGGTCAGGGAGGGTGGGAGGTGGTCAGGGAGGGAGGGAGGTGGTCAGGGAGGGAGGGAGTTGGTCAGGGAGGGAGGGAGTTGGTCAGGGAGGGAGGTGGTCAGGGAGGGAGGGAGTTGGTCAGGGAAGGAGTTGGTCAGGGAGGGAGGGAGTTGGTCAGGGAGGGAGGGAAGTGGTCAGGGAGGGAGGGAAGTGGTCAGGGAGGGAGGGAGTTGGTCAGGGAGGGAGGGAGTTGGTCAGGGAGGGAGGGAGTTGTTCAGTGAGGGAGGGAGGTGGTCAGGGAGGGAGGGAAGTGGTCAGGGCAGGAGTTGGTCAGGGAGGGAGGGAGTTGGTCAGTGAGGGAGGGAGGTGGTCAGGGAGGGAGGGAGGTGGTCAGGGAGGGAGGGAGGTGGTCAGGGAGGGAGGGAGGTGGTCAGGGAGGGAGGGAGGTGGTCAGGGAAGGAGGGAGGTGGTCAGGGAGGGAGGGAGTTGGTCAGGGAGGGAGGGAGGGAGGGAAGTGGTCAGGAAGGGAGTCGGTCAGGGAGGGAGGGAGGAAGGTGGTCAGGGAGGGAGGGAAGTGGTCAGGGAGGAAGGGAGGTGGTCAGGGAGGAAGGGAGGTGGTCAGAGAGGAAGGGAGGTGGTCAGGGAGGGAGTTGGTCAGGGAGGGACGGAGGTGGTCAGGGAGGGAGGGAGGTGGTCAGGAAGGAAGGGAGGTGGTCAGGAAGGAAGGGAGGGAGTTCGTCAGGGAGGAAGGGAGTTGGTCAGGGAGGGAGGGAGTTGGTCAGGGAGGGAGGGAGGTGGTCAGGAAGGGAGGGAGGTGGTCAGGAAGGAAGGGAGGGAGTTCGTCAGGGAGGAAGGTAGTTGGTCACTGAGGGAGGGAGGGAGGTTGTCAGGGAGGGAGGTGGTCAGGGAGGGAGGGAGGTGGTTGGTCAGGGAGGGAGTTGGTCAGGGAGGGAGGGAGTTGGTCAGGGAGAAAGGGAGTTGGTCTGGGAGGGAGGAAGTTGGTTAGGGAGGGAGGGAGTTGGTCAGGGAGGAAGGGAGGTGGTCAGGGAGGGAGGGAGGTGGTCAGGGAGGGAGGGAAGTGGTCAGGGATGTAGGGAGTTGGTCAGGGAGGGAGGGAAGTGGTCAGGGAGGGAGGGAGTTGGGCAGGGAGGGAGGGAGTTGGGCAGGGAGGGAGGGAGTTGGTCAGGGAGGGAGGGAGTTGGTCAGGGAGGGAGGGAGGTGGTCAGGGAGGGAGGGAGGGAGTTGGTCAGGGAGGGAGTTGGTCAGGGAGGGAGGGAGTTGGTCAGGGAGGGAGGGAGGTGGTCAGGGAGGGAGGGAGTTGGTCAGGGAGGGAGGGAGTTGGTCAGGGAGGGAGGGAGGTGGTCAAGGAGAGAGGGAGCTGGTCAGGGCGGGAGTAGGTCAGGGAGGGAGGGAGTTGGTCAGGGAGGGAGGGAGTTGGTCAGGGAGGGAGGGAGGTGGTCAGGGAGGGAGGGAGGTGGTCAGGGAGGGAGGGAAGTGGTCAGGGAGGGAGGGAAGTGGTCAGGGAGGGAGGGAGGTGGTCAGGGAGGGAGGGAGGTGGTCAGGGAGGGAGGGAGGGAGGTGCTCAAGGAGAGAGGGAGTTGGTCAGGGAGGGAGTTGGTCAGGGAGGGAGGGAGTTGGTCAGGGAGGGAGGGAGTTGGTCAGGGAGTGAGGGAGTTGGTCAGGGAGGAAGGGAATTGGTCAGGGAGGAAGGGAGTTGGTCAGAGAGGAAGAGAGTTGGTTAGGGAGGGAGGGAGTTAGTCAAGGAAGAAGACAGTTGGTCAGGGAGGAAGGGAGTTGGTCAGGGAGGGAGGGAGTTGGTCAGGGAGGAAGGGAGTTAGTTAGGGAGGGAGGGAGGAGGTCAGGGAGGAAGGGAGGTGGTCAGGGAGGAAGGGAGGTGGTCAGGGAGGAAGGGAGGTGGTCAGGGAGGGAGTTGGTCAGGGAGGGAGGGAGTTGGTCAGGGAGGGAGGGAGTTGGTCACTGAGAAAGGGAGTTCGTCAGGGAGGAAGGGAGTTGATCAGGGAGGAACTGAGTTGGTCAGGGAGGGAGGAAGGGAGGGAGTTGGTCAAGGAGGGAGAGAGTTGCTCAGGGTGGAAGGGAGTTGGTCAGGGAGGGAGGGAGTTGGTCAGGGAGGGAGGGAGGTAGGGAAGTTGGTCAGGGAGGGAGGGAGGGAGGGAAGTTGGTCAGGGAGGGAGGGAGGGAAGTTGGTCAGGGAGGGAGGGAAGTTGGTCAGGGAGGGAGGGAGTTGGTCAGGGAGGAAAGGAGTTGGTCAGGGAGGAAAGGAGTTGGTTAGGGAGGAAGGGAGTTGTTCAGGGAGGGATTTGGTCAGGGCGGGAGGGAGTTGGTTAGGGAGGGAGGGAGTTGGTCAGGGAGGGAGTTGGTCAGGGAGGGAGGGAGTTGGTCACGGAGGAAGGGAGTTGGTAAGAGAGGCAGGGAGTTGGTCAGGGAGGAAGGGAGTTGGTAAGGGAGGAAGGGAATTGGTCAGGGAGGAAGGGAATTGGTCAGGGAGGAAGGGAGGTGGTCAGGGAGGGAGGGAGGGAGTTGGTCAGGGAGGGAGTTGGTCAGGGAGGAAGGGAGTTGGTCAGGGAGGAAGGGGGTTGGTCAGAGAGGGTGGGAATTGGTCACGGGGGAAGGGAATTGGTCAGGAAGTGAGTTGGTCATGGAGGAAGGGAGTTGGTCAGGGAGGAAGGGAGTTGGTCAGGGAGGAAGGGGGTTGGTCAGAGAGGGAGTTGGTTAGGGAGGGAGGGAGTTGGTCAGGAGGGAGTTGGTCAGGGAGAAAGGGAGTTGGTCAGGGAGAGAGGGAGTTGGTTAGGGAGGGAGTTGGTTAGGGAGGGAGTTGGTCAGGGAGGAAGGAGTTGGTCAGGGAGGGAGGGAGTTGGTCAGGGAGGCATTGAGTTTGTCCGGGAGGGAGGGAGTTGGTCAGGGTGGAAGGGAGTTGGTCAGGGAGGAAGGGAGTTGGTCAGGGAGGAAAGGAGTTGGTCAGGGAGGAAAGGAGTTGGTTAGGGAGGAAGGGAGTTGGTCAAGGAGGAAGGGAGTTGCTCAGAGAGGGAGGGAGTTGGTCAGGGAGGAAGGGAGAACTGTTGAGTGTGTATGTGACTCGCTTAACCCTATAACTGAGCAACGCGCCTGCAGGCCCACGTCTGGTTTGCGCAACGCGCCTCCGGGTATTTGTATTTTTCACGTTCCATTCAAAACTCCTACAGCTACATGGGGTTCACATCAGCTTCCTCAGGGCTCTTGTAAACAGACGCCATCTTTAAAATAAATCATGGTCCACATTCCCGGGTGTGAGAGCCTCAGTAGCGAGTGAGCAACCAACGCTGGCACTCGCAGTATGAGCGCACAGCACTGCTGTTCAGTGTGTGTGACCAAAGCATCGCCTAATAATGTCAAAATATATATATATAACCTGTATTATTTAGCCATGATAGTATTATAGAAGAGCCTGAGTGTGATAAGGACTGGGTACAATGTACAAATATCAGTGATTCAATGCTGTTCACGATGTTCACAGCACTAGCCACAACACCACAGCATTATTTCGTCCATCTAGGAATCTTCAAACTACTTTTTAGGGTCCTTTTCAAAATAAACTTATGGTCAATTATTCATTTACAGGGATTAGTCCTAGTGGTATTCAGGCAAAACGTAGGAGAGAGAAAGAGTACCCTAGAGAAAACATCACTGCCTGATGTGATAATGGAAGGGGACTCCCTTCCAAACAACTCTCCTCCTCCCCCATCACCATCTTCCATACACCATCAAGAGCCCTCCATAAAGGTAAGAGTAACTTTGGTACTGTATTGTAGTTAGAAAAAAACATTGTATTCAGTATAAAATGTATTTTTATGTTAATATTTTGGAGGGTGGGGAACGGATTAATTCAAATCCCTTTATTTCTTATGGGAAAATTCGCTTTGACTTCCGATATTTCGACTTCCGATTCGTCTCTGGGAACGGATTAGCATCGGAAGTCGAGGGCCCCATTGTATGTGTAAATAGTGTAATAAAAACAATAACAGTATGGTGGGAGGAGCAATGTTGGTGAGTAAGATGTTGGAGTGAGGGAGGGATTGTCTGGGTGTGGCTGCTCACACTCGCGCTGTTCTGAATGTGTTGATGGTGAATGTATATAGTATGTGACAGTGTATAGTGTGTACATATGTTGTAAATATACATAAATGAACATGAAACACTGGTGTGAATAATTGTATGATGGGAGGAGCAATGTTGGCGAATACATTGTTGGGGAAGTGAGGGAGGGCTGGCTGGGTGTGACACCTCACACTTGCGGTGTTCTATATGTGCAACATATGTGTACACAAGTGTCATGCACGTAACACAGTGTCCTCGGACAGTACGGATGTTTTACTGCTATAATATAGTGTACGTGTTCATTATACATAGGATTAGCACGTAAAACAAAACAAATGTATTTGGAACTGTGCACAAAATATTAACAAAAATATATTCGTGGCAACTCGCACGCCCCGCCCCGGGCGCCCTACTGGTCCCGGGAGCGTACGTCATGGGCGAACATGGAATGATGACGTCACACGCTAACTTACGGACCCCATAGCAGCCAAAGTACAATTTTGATTTTTTTTTTTGACATACACATACAGGCATACCTCAGAATACGAGATTAATCCGTCCCTGGAGACGCCTCGCCTTCCGAAAACTCGCATTCCGAAGTTAATTTCCCCATAAGAAATAAAGGGAAATGAATTAATCCGTTCCTGACTACCCCAAAAACCCCACATCAAACTAAATTTTTATACCTAATTTACCTAATTCATCTAAATAAACCTACAAAACTGTGTTCCAGTTATTACTTACCTTGCTGTCGAGTGCTGTAGGCGTATGGAAGATGGTGAGGAGGGGGAGGAGGAGAGGAGTTACTGTTTGGAAGGGGAGTCCCCTTCCATAATCACATCACATAACCCCATGCCTTGTAACACTATGGATACCACTTCTCTTTCTAAATTTTTCAAACCAGCCCCTGCTTGCCTTAAACTCTTTCTTATCTGCATCACTCGTTGCAGGGGTATTCTTTAGAAGGTCTTCGTGCAACACCCTGGCTTTCTCACAAATAATGGCCTCCGAAACACTATCACCCCTCAACTCCTTGTCGTGTATCCAAATTAATAACAACTTTTCCACTTCTTCAAGTATTTGTGGTCTTTGTGCCGTTAATGTTCTTACTCCTTTTGCCACTTTAGCACCCATAATCTTATTTTTCTTCTTAAGTATAGTGCATATTGTTGATGTGGCTTTGTTGCACTGCCTACAAAGTTCAACAACACGTGTACCGTTCTCATGCTTCCGAATGATCTCTTGTTTCTCCTCTATTGTCATCCTCACATCAGCTTTCTGGCCTTTATCCTTACCACTGGCTTTCTTGGGACCCATGGTGAGATATATAATAACAAATTGTATAGACAAATCACCAAAAATCCAACAAAACACTGAAAATCCGCGAGAAGAATTGATGTGGGGGTAGTCACTGAGCGCGAGACAATGGTAAACTGAGGGGCGGCGGGGCGGAGGGGCGACGATCGCCGAACCACCACGCGCTAGGTCGGCCTGTACGCGTATCAACAAACTCGCGTCCCGAAGTAACCCTCGCCTTCTGAGACAAATTTTTGGAGTAAATACTGCTCGCCTTCCGAAAACCTCGCATACAGGGACAATCGCATTCCGAGGTACCACTGTACTGAGGGAAGGGTTTTGACACTTTAACCCTTAAATGGCGCATGGCTATATACCATTTGACACCCACAGAGCATACAAAAAAAAAATAAAAAAATTTTCTTCCTGTTAATTTGTGTTCACTGCTCATGGGAAAAATAATAAAGAAGTCGTAAGTGGCATAGATTGCCCATTATAGGGCGGGGAAATCTGGCAAAAAACAGGCGCTGACTCAGCGTGCATCCCAGGCGGTCTGTTGATCACCAGCTGTCATGCCAGAGTTGCCACAAAGAGATAATTACCTAATTATTACAATGTCTCTGATTGATTTTTCGTAGTTTCTTTGATGTAATATTATTCAATAGTGTGTAGTGTGATACAGTTATATAATAAAATGGTATTCAGGCAATCATCGCTGTACTCCAAAATATGGTGTGCATATTGTTGATTCAATTATGTTCATCAAACAGTGAACAAATACTTTGTTGGTTATTATACTATATACAAAGGTTATATATAAGTATCTGCATGTTTTGTTCACCATAACAAACCACATGGTGAGTGGCAGTGCCAGTGGCAGCCCGCCACTGGCAGCTACTTCCTCCTTCCCCCAAGTCACCTTACTCACCCACATTCTCCTCCCACAATAATGTTTTTGCTTTTATTCGCTATATACAGACGCTATATATAAGTATCTACATTCATGTTCACCATACTGAACCACTAAGTTGGTATGCTGAGTGGCAGTGGCAGCCCTCCACTGGCTGCCACTCCCTCCCTCCCTCACCTCACCTGACTTCCCACCATACTGTTTTTGCTTTTATATACAAACGTTATATATAAGTATTTATATGTTTTGTTCACCATAACTGTACATCTAAGCTTGTATGGTGAGTAAAGGCACAAAGACGTAGCTACTCAAACAGTCAGCTGATGGCTGCTGCCCTCAAGGCCAGACGCACTAATATTTCTCCTCCAACAATACTGTTTGTGGTGTTATTACGCTATATACACACATTATATATAAATATCTACCTGTTTTATTCACGATACTTGTACAAGTAAACTGGTATGGTGCCCAAAGACCATCGTGGTCAACGGTAAACAACATGATAAGTCGTGCAGACACCGCCGCCACCCTCACCAAAATGGCGGCTCCCAACCTCCTACTCTTGTTGTTTATACCCTCAATACACATATTATATATAAGTATCTACATTTGTGTTCACCATAGCGCACCACTAAGCTGGAATGGTGAGTACAGTCAATAAAAGGTGGCCACACACAGTCAGATGACAACGCCACCACCCTCCCTCCCACAGCATTACTCCTCCCTCCATGGAGCATAGCGCTAAATATCACCACAATCCTGCTATTATCAAAACCCTGGTCAGTTTTATCACAGTCAGGGGTCTTCTGTAATAATTTCATCGCTACATAATAGCATGAACAAGTATATTATGGCATTTTTAGGT
The DNA here is from genome assembly GCF_040958095.1 of Procambarus clarkii. NCBI lineage: Eukaryota > Metazoa > Arthropoda > Malacostraca > Decapoda > Cambaridae > Procambarus > Procambarus clarkii. The sequence goes on along the minus strand of NC_091173.1, from coordinate 31,864,515 downwards.
GATGCTGTGGTCACAAGCTGAACAGCAGTGCTATGAGCTCATGCTGCGTGCATCAGGCTTGGTAGCTCACTCAATACTGAGGCCCCTAACACATGGGAATTTGGCCCACGATTTTTTTTTAAACATGGCGTCTGTTTACAAGAGCCCTGATGAAGGTGTGGTGAACCCCGTGTATCCGCGGGCAGTTTAAATCTTGCATAGTACTCCAAAGCATCATACGATGCGATGCGCAAATTACTGCAAGTCGGTCAAAGCATCATAAGATGCGATGCACAATTTAAGGGTTAAAAAAAAAAAAAAAAAAAATCAAGAGAATTTATTTCCTGCGCAGAGGGGGGGGGGGGGGGTTGTCATATTTGGAGGCGGCGCAGTTAAAGGGTTAAGCCTCACGAAGAAAGGTGGCATTTGGGGTGTTGCAAGAATTATATTGTTTTCTTATTGCTGTGGAAAGCTAGTTGCGAATATTAATTAACCCTTAAATGGCGCATAGCTATATACCATTTGACACCCACAGGCGCATACCAAAAAAAAAAAAAAAAAAAATTTTCTTCCTAACCTGTTAATTTGTGTTCACTGATCACAGGAAAAATAATAAAAAAATCATAACTGGTATATATATTGCCCACTATAGGGCGGGGAATTCTGGCAAAAATCAGGCGCTGACTGAGCGTGCGTCCCAGGCGGTCTGTTGATTGCCAGCTGTCAGGCCAGAGTTTCCACAAAGAGATAATTACCTAATTATTTCAATGTCTCTGATTGATTTTTCGTAGTTTTTTGCTGTAATATTATTCAAAAGTGTGTAGTGTGATATATTTATGAGTGAATCATCGCTGTACTCAAAAATATGGTGTGCATATTGTTGATTCAATTATGTTATCAAACAGTGAAAAAATACTTTGTCGGTTATTACACTATATACACAGGTTATATATAAGTATCTGCATGTTTTGTTCACCATGACGAACCACTAAGTTGGTATGCTGAGTGGCAGTGGCAGTGGCAGGCAGTGACTGGCTGCCACTTGCTGCCACTCCCTCCTTCACCTCACCTCACCTGACTTGCCACCATACTGTTTTTGTTTTTATATACAGACGTTATATATAAGTATTTACATGTTTTGTTCACCATAACTGTACATCTAAGCTTGTATGGTGAGTAAAGGCTCAAAGACGTAGCTACTCACACAGTCAGCTGGTGGCGGCTGCCCTCAAGGCCAGACGCACTAATATTTCTCCTACAACAATACTGTTTGTGGTGTTATTACGCTATATACACACATTATATATAAATATTTACCTGTTTTATTCACCATACTTGTACAAGTAAACTGGTATGGTGCCCAAAGACCATCGTGGTCATCAGTAAACAACATGATAAGTCCTGCAGACGACGCTCCTCTCTCACCAAAATGGTGGCTCCCAACCTCCTACTCTCGCTGTTATCTCACACTATACACACGTTATATATAAGTATCTACATTTGTGTTCACCATTGCGAACCACTAAGCTGGTATGATGAGTGTAGTCAATAAAAGGTGGCCACACACACTCAAAAGACAACGCCACCATCCTCCCTCCCACAGCATTACTCCTCCTTCCATGGCACACAGCACCAAATATCACCACAATCCTGCTATTATCAGAACCCTGGTCAGTTTTATCACAGTCAGCGGTCTTCTGTAATAATATCATCGCTACATAATAGCATGAACAAGTATATTATGGCATTTTTAGGCGATGCTGTGGTCACAAGCTGAACAGCAGTGCTGTGAGTTCATGCTGCATGCGTCAGGCTTGGTAGCTGACTCGATACTGAGGCCTCTAACACCCGGGAGTTTGGCCCACGATTTTTTTTTAAAATGGCATCTGTTTACAAGAGCCCTGATGAAGGTGTGGTAAACCCCGTGTATCCGCGGGCCGTTTAAATCTTGCGTAGTACTCCAAAGCATCACATGATGCGATGCGCAATTTACTGCAAGTCGGTCAAAGCATCATATGATGCGATGCGCAATTGAAGGGTTAAATAACACACTATAACAGTTGAACAGTACAGTACAGCATTTGGTTTGCTATTTATTCATTTAAATACTGTATATACAATAAAATAAAATGGGATTTAACAGAATTTAAGACTCATATGTTTAAGTCATCGTACAGCGTGTCAACACCCACGTGTTGACACATGGGATAGTGAAAAAAGGTGACACTCCTAGGGTCAACACTTGCATCAGAGGAGCTCCAGCATATTTCAACAATCCTAAGTATTGTAGTACAGGTTGATGATAGTGAGGAGTGTTCCAGAGAACATAAAGGTACAGTGCTTTTGAAAAATAGGTGAGATAACGGGAATGTGCTAAGTGAAAAATTGGATGAGAAAAAGTTGCCCTAGTGTTTCTAGTGCGGAGAAGAACATTCAAGATGGCCGCCGGGAAGAGGAAATATAAAACAGAGCTTGATTTTGCGGGATGCAATGAAGAAAGCATTGATATAAGCAGTCTACACAACAAGTTGGTAAAATTAGATACTATAGTGAACTCTCATGTAGAAATAATTAGTAAATTGAAAGAAAGTAATGACCATTTAAATAGCAAAGTTTCATGTCTCGAGGGTTTAGTGAAAGACTTGTACAAGGACAAGAATCAATTGGAAACAAATTGCAAAGCCATGGAAGAAAATAAACTCTTAAAAATAGCTTTGGAAGAAGTTAAAGTAAATTTCAACATAAATGACTACGATAGGTTAGGTAAGGAAATTCAACAGGAGAAACAGCTTTTGTCAGCACAGATGGAGGAAGTTACACAGGAAATAGAACAGTGCAAGAAAGATATGCAACTCACCTACGCACAAGTGGCTAAGGAGAAGGAAAAAATTGAAGAAGCAGTAAAGGAAGCCAAACACTGCAGCAATCAAGATAAAACAAACATTAGGCTGGAAGTGAGAAAGGAATTGGCATCTAACCCGAAGCTGGTGCAAAACACAGTTGATCGGAGTAAGCCCCTGATAATTTTTGGTTGCAAAGAAAAGGAGATAACATCTAGGTCAGAAAGAGCTGTAGAAGAAGCAAAAGTAGTAAATAAAATTGTTGGCCTCGTGGAAGGTCTTACTACCATAGAGCATGTGTGCGACTACAGGAGAATAGGCAAATATGTAAAAGGGAAAGATCGACCTTTGAGGATCACCCTAAATGGTGCCAAACAGATGGAAGAAGTACTAAGGAATGCTAGAAAATTACAAAGTGATGAGGATGGGAAAGTATGGTCGTTAAGACGAGATCTTTCAAAAGAAGACAGAGAGAAGCTGAAACTGAACCTCGCCGAGGCAAAACGTTTAAATGAGAGCAGGAATAAAGAAGAAATCAATTCTTTCTTCTACAAAGTGATAGGGGTAAGCAGACCAGTAAAATGGTACATAAAGGCAAACCAACAAAATCATTAGAGAGAGGGGGGGAGTGAAGAATAAGGAGAGGGGGAACAAGTTCCTGAAGATTGCATACACCAACATAGATGGAGTGAGATCGAAGATACTGGAGTTAAGTGATGTAATACAGCTGTAGACACCAGACATTGTTGCACTCACGGAGACAAAACTTGAAGATGTTATTTTAAACGAGGTCATATTCCCAAGGGGCTACTCAATTTGGAGACGGGACAGAAAAATTGGGAAATGCGGTGGCGTTGCTGTGCTGGTGAATGAACACCTAAAGGTGATCGAAATAATGACTGCCAATCCACAAGAAGTTGACATAATAGCACTAGAGATCTGCCATGAGGGTGATAAACTAATGATCATAAATGCATATAGTCCACCGCCAAGCAGCACATGGTCAAAGGAGGAGCTAGATAGTAAATGAGAAGGTCTTATAACAATAATGAGAGAGAGTATAGCGAGAGCGGATAACGATAGATCACAACTGTTGATAGTCGGTGACTTCAACTTGAAATCCATAAACTGGGAAGCATATGAAGCTAAAACAGAAGATTTTTGGACCTGTAGATTTGTAGACCACATCCTGGAAACATTCTTGTATCAACATGTTAAACAAGCTACGAGGATGAGGGACGGGGACGTTCTTTCCACGCTAGATTTGATATTTACCAGGAAGGAGGAAGAAATATTTGACATTCAGTACCTTCCTCCCTTGGGTAAAAGAGACCATGTCTTTTTGGGTATAAAGTATGCAATGCATTATAATCTGATAGAAAATAAGGAGGTTGAAGCAGTTGAAAAACCTGACTTCAGGAGAGGACATTATGGCGACCTTAGAAAATTTTTTAGGGAATATAATTGGACAGACTTATTGCTAGGCAAGGAAGTGAATGAGATGTATGTCAAGTATTGTGAAATATATGATAAAGTCACGAAAAAATTTATACCGAAACAGTTATGCAGAACTAGGAAACAGGATTGGTTCAACAGAAATTGCGAGAGGGCCAGAGACCAAAAGACACAAAAAACCAGCGTTGAATGTAATGAAACGCCATTTTCTGGGTGAGTCCCGGAGGCTCCCCGGAGCTATCGGAGGCTGATATGCTAATGTCAGACTTTGGCATCAGTCATGTGTATGGAGTTCTTACGCCTACCGGGGACCACGGCCAGAACCGGGCCCCCTCAGAGAGGCAAGGGGAGCAATGGCCTATAGAAGCCCCCGTGTGGTTGGAAGCATTCTATGTCTGCCATCGACCGGAACAGGCATCCAGAAAGGTAAGCGCCTCAAAACAAACCCCCTATTTTGGTTAAAATTGCTACCAAAAGCCGAACTAGTGGATAGAACTCCCCAACCGAAAACAAGCAAATTAGTGTGATGTCACACACTGCCGCGCCGCTGTCTGCGCAGGTCCCCCCCCCCTCCCTGGGAGGGCGAAGAGGGTAGCCCCAGACCCTCCACGCCGGCTACCCACACCTCAGTTCTTGAGGACTGGATGTCAAAAACGCGAAAAAAACGCCGACCAGAGGGAGGGAGGGATGCCGGGGAGCCTCCGGGACTCACTCAGAAAATGGCGTTTCATTACATTCAACACTGGTTTTCTGGGGGGAGCCCCGTCGGCTCCCAGGAGCTAACTACCCACAGACGGAAAAAGAGGGACTTACCCGGGAGGCGGTCATCGCTCACTCCTCAACTCGAAGCCAAGACAACTGACTGCAACTGCCGACCCAAAGCAACACAGGCCCGATGGGGCCCAGGGACATTCACAAGGTAACGAGCAGCTAGGACCCTGTTCGACCTGCCAAAATCCCCGCGCCCGAATATCAGACCAAGACATATTCCCAAAGACGGCAGGAAGAGCCGCGAACTTACGAACATCATGGGCACGGGGATAGACCGCAGGCTGGCTTCACTTAATAACTCTGCGGACGACCTGGGAGACCCGAACCCGCGAACAGGGAAGAAGGGAAACCGGATCAACCCACAGCGCGTCCCCGGACACAGAAGCCGTGGCGCGCAAATAACGGCTTAGCGCCGCAACCTGGACACAAAACATGATGCACCCCTGGCCTGACCAACCAAGCATCAACCACCCATGGACCCCTCCGGAATGCAGCAGTCTCATTCTTCGCCAGAAAAGAAGGAGACGGCTGCAAACGAACAAAACAATCACCACGACCAAAAGAGCAGAAACCCTTGCGCTGGAGGAGAGCATGAAGCTCCCCTACCCGACCCCCAGAGGCCAAAGCCAACAAGAAAAGAGCCTTGGAAAAACAATCTTGGACCGAAGGGGCCACAACGAAACGAGGAGACGAAAGGAAAGCGAGCACTCTGTCCAAAGACCAGGACGGCTCAGGCGATGCATGAGCTGGCCGGAGGTGAAACAATGCACGAGACAGCTTACGAAACGGCGCAGATGTAACATCGATACCGAAAGAAAGCTGAAGCGGCTCCGCCAGCGCCGCACGATATGAGGCGATAGTGTTAGGCATAAGATGACGGTCCTGAAACAACCACGAGAGGAAGGACAAGACCACCCGAACAGACAAGGAACTAACACGACGAAGACCCAAAAAGAAACAGAAGGACCGCCAGGAAACTTCATACTGCTGCCGAGAAGAAGCCCTCAGGTGGGACACCAACAAGGAGGCCACCTGATCACCATAGAGATGATGAGAGACTCGAGTCAAAAAACCTATACGTGAAGACTTGAGGAGAAGATCGAACCAGCCACATGACGTACCGGCTCGATCTGCTGAAAGGGGTGGAGCCACGGGAAAACCCTCGGGTTCGGACACCGAGCAACCAGCGCCTGAAACCAAGGCTGGGCCGGCCACCAAGGGGCCAGAAGGACAACTCTCCCCAGGTAAGTCTCTAAGCGAATCAGGACCTGGAGCAACAGCCGAACTGGGGAAAAGAGGTACAGGAACCCCCTCCTCGACCAGTCTAGCCGAAAGGCATCGACCCCGACGGCCTCGCGATCGGGGAAGGGCTCCGCATAAACGGGAAGACGCCACGACCACGCCGACGCGAAGAAGTCCACCTCGGGGCGCCCGAACGTCTGGCAAAGCCAACGGAAGGACTCGTCGTCGATCATCCACTCCGTGGAGAGGGGAATGAAGCGAGACAGGGCGTCGGCCAAGACGTTGGTCACGCCCCGTATGTGAACCACCAGGAGAGCCAAACCCTGAGAACTCAGCAGACGAGTCACCCGAAGTGACCAACCCCAAAGAGACAAGGACCGCATCGAACCCCCGCGGTTCAGGCAATGAACCACCAGAGAGCAGTCCGAATGGAGCCGAATCGTCGATCCGCGGGCCACCCGAATCCTCCCCAGAGCAAACCACACTGCCGCGAACTCCCGCACCGTGCTGTGAGCTTGACGGAAGGACGGATCCTAACGCCCCTGACTGGCCTGGTGAGCACTGGTCACAAAACCCCAGCCGAGAGACGACGCATCCGTGTACACATCGAGCGAGTGCGAGGGTAGGCGCCAAGGCACTGAACCCCGAAAAACCCGAAGAGGAAGCCGGTGACGCAGCAACCGACGCAAGGCTCCCGGGGGTCGAACTCTGCGATCGCGAGAGAGGCGGAAGGGGGAACCCCGAAGGAACCAGAACAGCCGTCCAAGCCAAACCCGACCTAGCAGGTAGACCACCACCACGAAGTTCAGGCTCCCACACAGCCCCTCGAGCAACCGCCGGGTGACCCGAGGGCCCTCCAGAAACAGACGAAGGCGGGACCGCAGCCGCAGGAGAGACTCCGGAGGGAGAGACAAGGAGGCGGTTCGAGAGTCCCAAACGAGACCCAGCCAAGTCCGAACCTGAGAGGAAACCAGATGGGACTTCCTCCAGTTCACCAAGAACCCAAACCCGGCGAGCTGGGAAAGAACCAAATCCCTGGCTAGCAAGCAAGCTGACCGGCTGGGAGCCCAAACCAGCCAGTCGTCGAGGTAGGCCAACACCCGAACACCTAAGAGACGCAAACGAGCCACCACAACCCGTGTAAGGCGCGTGAACACGCGAGGTGCCAGGTTCAACCCGAACGGGAGACAACGAAAGCGGTAACTCGGACACCCCACAACAAAACCGAGCCAGTCCCTGAACTGTGGATGAGTCGGGACATGCCAATAAGCATCCCGGAGGTCCAGGGACACCATCCAAGCTCCCGGCTCCAAAAGGAGCCGAACATGAGACAGCGTAGTCATCCGAAAGGAGGGGCAATGAACCCAGGGGGTTCAGACGGGACAAGTCCAGAATGAACCGCAGGTCCGCGCAGTCCTGTTTCGGAACCGGAAACAGACAGGAAACCCATCTGAGGGACGACGCCCAAGCATACCCACTCCAAGACGACTCGACAGAGTGCAGGGGAAGAAACCTGCCCTGCCAGCCCCAACCCCCCCAACGGGGTAGGGGCCACCCAACGCCAGCGTATGCCGTGAGACACAACCCGAAAGGCCCACGAATCGTGGGACCAGGCGTGGGCGAACAGTGCAAGCCGCCCCCCCATCGCCCTGTCAATGGGGCAAACCGCGAAAGGGCCGGCGACCCTTACGAGACCCAGAACCCTGCACAGAGCGAACACCGCACCGACCAGACGTGGGAGGGTCCGCAGGAGGAGCCAAACCCGAACCTGACACCAGAGGCCTACCACGACGAGAGGAACCCCGAGCCCTGGCACGACCTTTCCGGGAAGACCCACCCCGGGACCCCCGGAAAACCAACAAGTCCGACATCGGACGACAAGCCGCGGACGCAGCCTGTATAAACTGCGCCACGGCCGACTCCTCAAACAGAAGAGGACAAAAAGGTGAAGAATGCCTAAGAGCCAGAGCCCAAGCAGATTCCACGGAGGAACCCAGCACCATCTGCCGACACGCGAGACGGGAAGCATAAAACCGGGAAACCGCATCCCGCAAAATCGGCTTGAACAGCTTCAACAAGGCAGCCGACGAAAACGCGCAGTCGAGGACAAGGTGCCGGACCCCGGGACGGACCCAAGCATCCTCACATCCTCCATGAGCCAATCCGAAGACAGCTCCAGGAGGGAAAAGAACTGCAAGGCCGAAGCCAAAAGGCCCCGGGCGCGCAAGTCCTCTGCAACGAGTGCCGCTGAAAGGGAGGGAACCTGCACATGGAGCTGAATAACGCCCACATCGCGGGGAAGGGCAGGGGCAAACAAGCACTCATTCAGGTACTCAAGTTCACCCCCCAGGAAAACCTGAAGCACCGTGGAAGCTTCCCGCCACTCCAGCATGCGGGAACGACAGAAGGAATGCCAGGAATCCAAAACAAACAAGGGGCAGTCTGCTAGCCAGGACGACTCCGGAACCTCGTAACGGAGCCAGAAAAGGAACGAAGTCCCAAACCTGAATTCGGACGGATCCATTTCCGAGGCATAATTCGGGTCACGCAGGAGGTAAGCTGCAAAGGCCATTCGCACCACACCAGGTTGGATGCGATAAGCCGAAAACCTCCGGAAGGACGGAACCGACATACCCGGGGGAACACGGAACCGAACCCGGGGAGGGGCCGACTCCAAATTCAACTCGTACGCAGAGGGGAGAAAAGAAAACCCCACTCCTTGTAACAATAAGCCCCGCTCAGAGGGAAGAAAAACCCAGGCGGGGTCCAGTGGGGTCCAAGGCCCCCAAGTCAGCCCCTCCCCAGCCTCGAGGTCCTTCACCACAGGACCCGAGGCCGAGTCCTCTCCCCAAGCCCCGACCCCACAAGACAAGGACGGAGCAGCCGGAAAAGCTGGAGGAAGGGGGGCCCACTGGTCAGACCCAGAAGCTTTGGCCGGGAGACAAGACTCAAATGCCTCTGCCGCCCCCCCCCGGAAGGGGCACCCCCCAGAAGCTGCCCGAGTCTCAAGATCAAGTAACCCGTGCTCCGACCCCGAAACCCTCAGACGCTTCGGGGCCGGAAGCAGGGGAGGGGGGGGGGGACCAGAACAAACATAAGGGGAAGGACGAGGAGGTGTGCACTGAAACAGGATCGAAGCGACCCCCACCCCCAAGTCCGGGTCTCAAAAAGCAAAGCGGTGCAGCCCCGGGGCATCCGGGTGAGCAACCAACCGAGCGCGCTGCAACAGACGAAACCTAGACTGCAACGCACGCGCTGCCTGTACCCAAAGAGAATCATCAGAGGATTGGGTAAATTGAGTCACAAGCAAGCAGCAACACTCACAGGACTCAGGGTCGAAAGTATCACCGACCCAACAGGCAGTGTGGCAGACGCAAAACAATGAGGGTCACCCTGAGACAAGGGGACCGAGCAACCCTCAAACTCGCACACAGCGAGTGGGGACTCCGGGGTCACATCCATCGGGCCCACGCGCCCCCTAGGGGATTCCCAGGGTCCTGAGCGTCTACTTTAAGAGGATTCGCGCTCAGGTAGTCCCAGACAGGGTTATCTTGAGGTTATCTTGAGATGATTTCGGGGCTTTTAGTGTCCCCGCGGCCCGGTCCTCGACCAGGCCTCCACCCCAGGAAGCAACCCGTGACAGCTGACTAACACCCAGGTACCTATTTTACTGCTAGGTAACAGGGGCATAGGGTGAAAGGAACTCTGCCCATTGTTTCTCGCCGGCGCCTGGGATCGAATCCAGGACCACAGGATCACAAGTCCCGCGTGCTGTCCGCTCGGCCGACCGGCTCCCTTAACCGGGTGCTGCAAACCGGCGCCCAAAACTACCAAGCGAACTTCTATAGCTGAACCCCAGGGACGTATACACTCATGGAGACCTAGCAGGGGGTGCCACCGAGGAGAACAGTGGAAGGGCAAAAACAAACTGAATAAAATGACAGAACCCCCCACCAGGCAAAAACAAAAAGAAAAACAAAACCCCGCAAGAGGACAGCGAACCCCAAGGAACAGAGCCGGCTGCTATGTCGGGAATACAAGCTGTGCAGCACCCTGCGCCCCTACCAGTGCAAACCGCCTCTTACCTGCCGGTAACAAGGGAGAACAGAACACCCAAGAGCCCAACAGGCGGCCAAAAAACCGAAAGATAAAACGGACCAGTAGAGGCAGACTCCGAGGAGCCTGTCGAAGGTGGCCCTAAGCCCCAAGGGCAGTACTTACAGGGCACCTAGGGAAGGCAGCCCTAGGCGCATGCAGCCCGAGTACTGAAGATAACTCCTGGCTCTCACACCCACAAAACCAACACCACACGCAAAGCACAGTGCAGTAGCGACACCGGAGCCAGAGCACACGACTATCGCCTACAGCATCAGCCTCAAGAAATGAGGTGTGGGTAGCCGGCGTTGAGGGTCTGGGGGTCTCCATTCCCCCTCCCAGGGAGGGGGGAGCTGCGCAAACAGCGGCGCGGCGGTGTGTGACGTCACACTAGTTTGCTTGTTTTCAGTTGGGGAGTTCTATCCACTAGTTCGGCTTTTGGTAGCAATTTTAACCAGAATAGGGGTTTGTTTTGAGGCGCTTACCTTTCTGGGTGCCTGTTCCGGTTGATGGAATACATAGAATGCTTCCAACCACACGGGGGTTTCTATAGGCCATTGCTCCCCTTGCCTCTCTGAGGGGGCCCAATTCTGGCCGTGGTCTCCGGTAGGCCTAAGAACTCCATACACATGACTGATGCCAAAGTCTGACATTAGCATATCAGCCTAGGATAGCTCCGGGGAGCCGACGGGGCTCCCCCCAGAAATGGAATCAATACAGAAAGAGGCCAAACCCCCAAACATACCAACAATACAAAGATGCGAGAAAACACTACAAGGCAGTGAGGAGAGAGGCAGAAAGAAATTTTGAAAAAGGGATTGCAGACAAATTTAAAACAAAACCAGGTCTATTCTATAAATTCATTAACCCTTTAACTGCGCAACGCGCCTGCAGGCCCAGGTTATCTTGAGGTTATCTTGAGATGATTTCGGGGCTTTTTAGTGTCCCCGCGGCCCGGTCCTCGACCAGGCCTCCACCCCCAGGAAGCAGCCCGTGACAGCTGACTAACACCCAGGTACCTATTTTACTGCTAGGTAACAGGGGCATAGGGTGAAAGAAACTCTGCCCATTGTTTCTCGCCGGCGCCTGGGATCGAACCCAAGACCACAGGATCACAAGTCCCGCGTGCTGTCCGCTCGGCCGACCGGCTGCCCATGTCTAGGGTGCGCTATGCGCCTGCAGGTATTTGTATTTTTCACGTTCCATTCAAAACTCCCGCGGCTACAGGGGGTTCACATCAGCTTCAATGAACGCACAGCACTGCTGTTCAGCGTGTGACCATAGCATCGCCTAATAATGTCAAAATACATATATAACTTGTATTATTTAGCCATGATAGTATTATAGAAGAGCCTGAGTGTGATAATGACTGGGTACAATGTTCAAATATCAGTGATTCAATGCTGTTCACGATGTTCACAGCACTAGCCACAGCACCACAGCATTATTTCGTCCATCTAGGAATCTTCAAATGACTTCTTAGGTTCCTTTAAAAAAAAAACTTGTGGTCAATTATTCATTTACAAGAATTAGTGACCAGGATTGTGGTTATAATTAGCATTGTGCATAGTATTATGGAAGGAGGAATTTTGGTGAGGAAGGAAGAGAATTGAGGTAGCCTCACTGTGTGGCAGCCACTCTTGTTTTGCTCACCATACTAGCTTCGTGGTTCACTATGAAGAACACACATGTACATGGGTATATACAGTGTGTGTGTGTATATAGTGTAATAACAGCAACAGGAGTATGTTGAGTGGAGCTATTTTGGTGAGGGAGGTGACGTCGTCTGCTGTCTGTGTGATTTCTCATGCAGTGTATGGTGGCCACTGTACTGTTTGGACACAATACCAGCTTACTTGCATAGTTCTGGTAAATAAAACATGTAGATAAGTACATATAACATGTGTAAATAGTGTAATAAAAACAATAACAGTATGGTGGGAGGAGCAATGTTGGCGAGTAAGATGTTGGAGTGAGGGAGGGACTGTCTGGGTGTGGCTGCTCACACTCGTGGTGTTCTGAATGTGTTGATGGTGAATGTATATAGTATGTGGCAGTGTATAGTGTGTACATATGTTGCAAATATACATAAATGAACATGAAACATTGGTGTGAATAACTGTATGAAGGGAGGAGCAATGTTGGCGAATACAATGTTGGAGGAGTGAGGGAGGGCTGGCTGGGTGTGGCTGCTCACACTCGCGGTGTTCTGAATGTGTTGATGGTGAATGTACAGTACAACCTCGATTCAACGTACCCTGATTCAACGAATCTCCGGCTAGTTCGCACACTTTTCAGGCCGGATTTACTCACCCGGTACGACGAACAATGGTTCGCCGAAGCGGGGGATGTTCGGATTTGCTTACGACGTCGAGACAGAGTTCACAGTGGTAGAAAACTTTACCATACCATCACAGATTACAATTAATAATTCCTTCATATGACAAGTTGGATCACACAAATGGACCACACAAATGGACCACACAAGTGGACCACACAAGTGAACTACACAAGAGGACTACAAGTGGTCCACAAGCTTACAATGTTGGGACAGAGTTCACAGAGTGGTGGAAAACTGTTTCATTCTATCACAGATTACAATTAATAATTCCTTCATAAGACAAGTTGGATCACACAAGTGGACCACACAACAAGTGAATCATATGAACCAAACACCAGCCAGAATGGTCCACAAGAAATGACGCATATTAACCAAACACCAGCCAGAGTCGTCCAAACAAGTGAACGACTGAGTTTGAATGATTTTCGTTCACCGATTTGTGGCACACGTATCTTTGTAAATTAATTTGAAGGCTGAAGTGTGAATAGCTAGCTAATATGTTGAAATCTTCTTATATACATTTTCTGTCATGAAACAAGACGAGTGAGGGTGGACCAGATAAGGGAATACTGTACAGTAAATCTCACTTTACAGTGAGGTTTCACTCACTTTCGTCTGTGTTGTCATAGTTCAGTGACCCATGGCTTTGAACTTTTCACATTAATAAATCATTTCTAAAACTGGTGTTTTAATAACTCTTTATTATCCTAATTAAACTAAACTAAATAAAACCAAAAATATACTGTAATAAGATAGATATCTCCTATTTGAGAAATTATTCACATTATTGGCAGCACAACTCCAGCACGAGTGGACAGGTCTAATCCCTGTCCATACAACACCATGCTTGTTGTGTTCGATTTCGTCGCCACAGTTCAGCGATCTACGGCTTCGAAATAATAAAATTAATAAATCAGTTCCAAAATAAGTATTTCTTATAGCTCTTATTATCGTAATAATGTTGCTAAACTAAATATATAACCCAAAAATATATAATTTGATGTAAATCGAATATTTAAGGGAAATTTATGTTACTGGATCAGGCTTAAACACCAGCCTACTGAAGGGTGTACGTATAGACTTAGTCTGCGTTCGTACAGTATGCACCCAGTGCCCTTAGCTTTGTCTGCGATTGACGTACAGTATTTATCCGCCGGTGGAAGAATAATCGTGGAATTGACCATTTTTTACTACAGCTCTTTGGTTATAAAACAAAATGTCTCAGGGGCTTACTAATAGTGCCATATTAATGCCAAAAATGAAGCAATATTTTGCAAGAACTAGTAGCAGAAAATCAACCAGCACGAGAACAACCGTACCCAGCACGAGAACAGCCGTACCCAGCACGAGAACAGCCGTACCCAGCAGGAGAACAGCTGTACCAAGCACGAGAACAGCCGTACCCAGCACGAGAACAGCCGTACCCAGCAAGAGATCAGCCGTACCAAGCACGAGAACAGCCAAACCCAGCACAAGAACAGCCGTACCCAGCACGAGAACAGGTGTACCAAGCATGAGCACAGTTGTACCCAGCACTGGTACAACAGCCGTACCCAGCACAAGCACAGTTGTACCCAGCACTGGTACAACAGCAGACAGCACCAGCTCAGAAGCAGCTGAACCCACAGCAGCAGCGACCACCAGCAAAGCTGATGCAAACATCTAAAATCATCGTGTGCAACGTGAACAGTTAGAACAAGTGTTAAATTTAAGTGTGTACACAGTGTTAAAATTAACCCTCAAACCGCGCATATCATATATAAATGATATCAGTGACAAAACCGAAACCGCGCACATCATTTATATATGATTTCGTGTCTAGCTCTATAATTTAAACGCCCCGCCTGGGATAGGGGCAGCTATAGTACAGCCACGACCGATAGTTGCCAGATGCCACCTAGAAAAAAAATCCAGGCCAACATTCTTGGGTGTTACAGCGTCAGTATTGAGCACGCCACCAAGGCTGGCGCACGCAGCACGAGGTCACAGCACCGCTGTTCAGCTTGTGACCACAGCATCGCCTACAAATACCATAATATAAATGATACTGCTATTATTTAGCAGTGATAGTATTACTGAAGCCCCCTGACTGTGATAAAACTGACCAGGATTCTGATAATAGCAGGATTGTGGTGATATTTAGCACTGTGCTCCATGGAGGGAGGAGTAATGCTGTGGGAGGGAGGGTTGTGGTGTCGTCTTCTGACTGTGTGTGGCCACCATTTATTGACTGCACTCACCATACCAGCTTAGTGGTTCGCTATGGTGAACACAGATGTAGATACTTATATATAACGTGTGTATAGTGTGAGATAACAGCGAGAGGAGTAGGTTGGGAGCCGCCATTTTGGTGAGGGAGGAGCGTCGTCTGCACGACTTGGCATGTTGTTTACTGATGGCCACTATGGTCTTTGGGCACCATACCAGCTTATTTGTTCAGGTATGGTGAATAAAACAGGTAGATACTTATATATAATGTGTGTATATAGCGTAATAACACCACAAACAATATTGTTGGAGGACAAATATTAGTGCGTCTGGCCTTGAGGGCAGCCGCCGATCAGCTGACTGTGTGAGTAGCTACGTCTTATGGCCTTCACTCACCATACAAGCTTAGATGTACAGTTATGGTGAACAAAACATGTATATATACGTATATATAACGTCTGTGTATAGTGAATAAATACAGAAACAGTATTGTGGGAGGTGAATGAGGGTGAGTGAGATGGTGTTGAGGGAGGGAGTGGCAGTGAGTGGCTCGCTGGTGTTTGGTGTTTCACTCCTCGTTGCTTTTTGACTCACAAGACCAACTTAGTAGTTCGTTATGGTGTACAAAACATGCAAATACTTATATATAACCTGTGTATATAGTGTAACAACAGCAAAACTATTTGTTTATTGTTTTATGAACATAATAATTGAATCACTAATATGCACACCATAATTTTGAGTACAGCGATGGTTCACACATTTTATAATATAAATACAGTGGAAC
This sequence comes from Procambarus clarkii, assembly GCF_040958095.1. Classification (NCBI taxonomy): domain Eukaryota; kingdom Metazoa; phylum Arthropoda; class Malacostraca; order Decapoda; family Cambaridae; genus Procambarus; species Procambarus clarkii. Next base: position 31,848,797 of record NC_091173.1, on the reverse strand, counting down.
CTCTATTAACGAGTGGCTCTATTAACAAGTTTTTCCAGTAACGAGCAAGCCACTCGCAGCAAATTTGTCTCTATTGACGAGCTCGCCTCTATTAACGAGTGAAACCACATGGCGCTTCCTAGCGTCTCGCGGGTTCTCGCAAATTCTCGGACGCCTCCAACGCCAGTGTTGTTGTATCCCACACGACAAGCATCCCTATGGATTTATTTGAGCTTTTCTTTGGGTTTTTAGTGGTTTTGCGACTACAATTTGTAACACATGATGTCTCCAAAGAAGCTGCTTGCTAAAGATAGTGTTGTCAAGAGGAAGAAAGACACAATTACTGTGGATTTAAAGAAGGAAATTATAGCAAAGCATGAGTGTGGTGTCTGTGTGATTGATCTCACAAGGAAGTATGGCAGGTCTTCATCAACAATTTACACCATTAGTAAGGGAATGAGGAGGTAAGGGAGGATGCTGCCTCTTCCACTGAGATCAGGGAAGTGTTTGGAATGTTTGAAAAGGTGAACGCATTCTTGGAAAAGCTGCCCTGATAAAGCAGTGACAACCCGGTGTGTGAAAATGTTTAATTAATTTATCACTTTGTGATAACACTTTATGAAAGTGTTATCACTTTCGCAGGTATATGTCGCTTGAACGTAACACTTTTTTTCTCTTGAATGCACCCAAACACCGCGCTCAAGCGTCATTTGAGCAAATATTTCTATAAAATCCAATTCTTATCCGATCGACTTGGGGATTGTATAAATGTTTGCCATGAAATTTCCGTTTTCTTTAATAACCACATTGCCTATTTGAGAAAACGGCATTGTATTGTATCTTCGTGGTAAGACTATTATATTGTTGACACAACGAGTGTAATCAACGTAGTTTTTTATTTGGTGCTGGTCTAACGCATCCTTGTGTGACATTTGAAATGAAATTTGGGTGAAATTCCCAAGAACAGAGAGTCCACCTGACTCAGAGGTGGATTCTCCTTCCACACCATAACCCCTCTCATCCTTCCCACCTCCCCATCGTCTCCCTCAAGCCAGCAACTACTCTTCATAAGGTAAAGTAAATATTAAAACACTACAACAAAACATTTATATTTAAATGTGCAATATTATATTTACATAAAAAAAGTCATACAAGTATGGATGTTTTTGGGAGTGGAACGGATTAAATTTATTTCCTTTATTTTAAATGGGGAAATTTGTTTCCAAAGACGAGTTTTCCAGGTAACGAGCTCGGTGCCAGAACGGATTAAACTCGTTAATAGAGGTTCCACTGTATACCACAATTCACTGTATGGAATAATATTACTACAAAAAAACTAAGAAAAAAACAATCAGAGACATTGAAATAACTAGGTAATAATATATTTGTGGCAACTGCCGTCTGACAGCTCGGGCGGAGTAGACCTCGTCTGGCGAAGGCTCTGCCAACGCCCCTTTTTTGCCACACTTCCCTACCCTATTGCGGCTAAAATATGCCACCTACGATTTTTTTGTTATTTTTTCCGTGATTAGGGAACAAAAATGAACACTACTATAAGACGAAAGAATTTTTTGGAATTTTTTTTTTTTTTGCGCCTGTGGGTGTGAATTCCATTTGGGCCCCTAGCAGTTTGAGGGTTAAAGTTGCAGTAATTTTAGTGTACAATAGTTTTCATAAACTGTATTGTAGTACTCAACATACAGCAGAACTACTATTAATCAACACAGTGCTAACGGCATAATGCACTGCAGTACGTATTTAATGTAGAGCATTCACAACTTCACGAAACTTCAAGATGGACTTAACTTTAATAATAAGGTAAATTTATGAATTACAGTATTTTTTATTAGAGAAGTAATATATAGGTAGAGTATGTAATATGATAATGCATTTTTATTGTGTACAAGAAAAAAAAAGACACTGACACAAACACCTCCTGAAGGTCACCTCTTGCAACGAATCTAACGCTCCAACGAACTGGGGGGTGGTCCCATATAGTACGTTGAATCGAGGTTGTACTGTATATAGTTTGTGACAGTGTATAGTCTGCAAACAGATTGTATATTGTGACGGTGTTCCCCCCCTTATATTTCTCCCACGCCTGCTGTAAGAGTCATGTCCACTTTACCCGAGCGTTCTCTACGTCACAGGCATCAGTTTGATATATGTAGGAGAGTGTAGTGTTCTCGCCTTGCCGAGAAATTTGTAAAAGAAGAGTATTTTGGCCTGTGGTGTAGGCCCTTTAGGAAGCCAATATGGCGCTGGCTCCTCTGTTTTGCCGCCAAAACTGTGTGACGTTAGTGACACCAGATTGGTCACCGACAGCGACGTGGCACAGGGAGCCAATGAAAACCTCCCATGGCGAATATGACGTCACGAAGGAAGGGGGGTCCGGTCAGTGCGTGACTCTGGCGCCATCAGTCTAAGACCGCACGTCAAGGAGGTCGGACGTGCGCTGGGGGGTCCTGTCAGTTGGACAGTTTACCCCGTCTCCGGAGGATTTACGCATCACCCGTGGTCTGCCAGCACCTGTGGGGTCTTCCTTCGTTCATGTGTTGGACCAGAGAAGGAATTGACAGAATATTGAGCAACAAGTGCTCCAGGAACAGGTGTTGTGCAAGAGTGGAGTCTAGGCAGCGACGTTATGCGACGGCTGATAGCTTCACAGTGATGACGTAGTGGCTGGGCCAATCCTCCGTGAGGGAATCAGTCTGACACGACACGTCAAGGTGGACGGATGTGTGAAGGTTGATCCTGTCAATCTGACAGTAATACGCCACTCCCGTGGATCTTACGCGTCACCCGTAGTCTGCCAGTACGCCGGGAGGTCTTCCTTCATTCCATGTGTGGACCGAAGAGGGAATTGACGGAATATTGAGCATCAAGTGCTCCAGGGTCGGGTGCTGTGCAGGTGAAGTCTAGGCAGTATCGTCTGGGACGTCTGATAGCTTCACAGTGACGATGTAGCGGCTGGGCCAATCCACTGGGAAGCAGTGAAAGAAGACACTAATTGGGAATCCATACGACTGCAGCCGAGACGTAGGTTGGCAGCCGTAGTTGGGAGAAGTTGACGGCCGGGAGACCGGCTCCAACCCTACAAGACGTGGAGGAGGAGCAGGGACCCGCGGAGGACAGAACACGGCGACGACACGTTTATTTTGGAACGTTGATTGGGTTCCTGGAGGAGACGACAGGGTGTGTGTGGGGGCGTTCCCTACACGAGGCAGGAGCCTGGACCAGGAGCTACAACTCAACTCTCACCGGAGGATAGGTGGAAGTAGGTGATTCTAGTTTCCCTCCCAATTCCCCTTTAGTCAGCTATATTATTTAGCCAGAGTATTTTGTATGTCGTGAGCAAGGCTCACCTATGTCACCGTAAGGCACCAGGGTGCAGAGTAGGGCTACATAGAGCACTCACGGTATTTATTATTATTATTGGTGTGTGCAGACACCCGGAGTAATTAATGAATTTACTGTGTTGATAATGTCTTTCATGAGACTTTAATATGATCATTTAGTGAGAGAATATATATATATATATATATATATATATATATATATATATATATATATATATATATATATATATATATATATATAAATGTACCAGTATTTGGTGTTAGGCTATGTGCCCAGTAACTATATTATTACTATTATTGATGTCTATGATTTATTATATATATATATATATATGTCAAAGCTTGTGTATTGAATAATCATTCATGTGTGCAGTGATCAATTGAATATTCACCCACGAGAGGAATTACTGAGAACTCCAATAATATATACTTGCATGCGTTATCATTAAATGAAGGGCAGTGTGTTATACCATGATAGTGAATTATTGTGTTCATTAATATAGAAATGTTTGATTGAGCTCAAGATCAGTGCAGCGAAGTAATTACGTTCTATTGCTATTGTCACAGATATTGTGGGTTTGAACATTTAGTGATCCTTGAGAATTTAAAGAAACGGGCATATTTCGCCAACAAACAAGTGCAGTGAGAGATCACGCAGTGAGGGGGGAGTCGCCCAGCTGATTTTGACATTGACGTGAGGGGGAGCATTGCCAGCTTGGCGAGTTCATGATTATTTGTGAGAACGAGCGACTTTCGCATGAAATAGCTGTTTGTTTATTGATATAATTATGTGATGTCTTGAGTTTTAAGTAAAACACAAAATACCTTGGCGTTTGTATCATCCCCCTCCATATTTCTTGTGGCTATATAATACATGAAAGGAAATAGAGTGATAGAAATAAATACCTGCCTGATATCAGATCTATTGAGTGTGTTCTTGCCACTGCTAACACAATTCAACAAAACCACTGACGTGTTACTGGACACGGGAAACACCAGTTGGCGACCTTGTGGTTAGTAGTAGAGCCTAGTGTCGGGGCGGGAATGCAGCTGTAAAGAGAACAAGCTGTGTTCTCACTCATTCTCGATCAGAGGCCAGTTGGGATTGACTGGGATACCCTCCTGGCGTACAGTGGCGCCGCGAGGATAGAGTGAAGACCCGCAGGGCTACGGTGAGTGACCTTGTGTATACTGTTACTCACCCCTCTTACGGTGAACCCCGACAATATACATAAATTAGCATGATACATGGTAAATATGTGCAACATATGTGTACACAAGTGTCATGGACGTAACACAGTGTCCTCGGACAGTACGGATGTTTTACTGCCACAATATAGTATACGTGTTCATTATACATAGGATTAACACGTAAAAACAAATAAAATGTGTTTGGAACTGTGCGCAAAAAATGAACAAAAATATATTCGCAGCAACTCACGCGCACCGGCCCGGGTGCCCTACTGGCCCCGGGAGCATACGTCACAGTCGAACGAGGAATGATGACGTCACGCGCCAACTTATGGACCCCATAGCAGCCAAAGTAAGTACAATTTCGAAATTTTTTGACATACCCATACTGAGGGAAGGGTTTTTGACACTTTAAAACAAAAAAGAATTCTTTCAAGAAAATTTATTTCCTGCGCACTAGGGGGGGGGGGTCTCATATTTGGAGGCGGCGCAGTTAAAGGGTTAACCATAAATTGCAGGTAAAGGATAATATTCAGAAGTTGAAAATGGGAAATAGATTCACGGAAAATGAAAAGGAAATGTGTGAAACACTAAACGAAAAGTTCCAAAGTGTGTTTGTACAAAATGAAATCTTCAGGGAACCAGACACAATAAGAATTCCTGGGAACAACATAGAGCACATAGAGGTGTCTAGAGACGAAGTAGAAAAAATGTTCAAGGAACTAAGTAAGAACAAAGCACTTGGTCCAGATGGAGTTTCACCATGGGTTCTGAGAGAATGTGCACCTGAGCTCAGCATTCCACTTCAACTGATTTTTTCAGGCATCCTTGTTTACAGGAGTTGTAGCTGATGTGTGGAAAAAGGCTAACATAGTTCCAATCTACAAAAGTGGAAGCAGGGAAGACCCCCCCCTTAATTATAGACCTGAATCATTGACAAGTGTAATAAGTGAAAATATTGGACAAAATAATTAAACTTAATGGGTAGAATACCTAAAGAAAAATGATATAATATCAGACAGACAGTATGGTTTTCGATCTGGAAGATCCTGTGTAACGAACTTACTCAGTTTTTATGATCCAGCCACAGAGATTTTACAGGAAAGAGATGGTTGGGTTGACTGTATCTATCAGGACCTAAAAAAGGCTTTCGACAGAGTTCCCCATAAGAGATTGTTCTGGAAACTGGAACATATTGGAGGGGTGACAGGTAAGCTTCTAACATGGATGAAAAATTTCCCAACTGACAGAAAAATGAGGGTCGTAATCAGAGGCAAGGTATCGGATTGGAGGAATGTCACGAGTGGAGTACCACAGGGTTCAGTTCTTACACCGGTAATGTTCATTGTCTACATAAATGATCTACCAGTGGGAATACAGAATTATATGAACATGTTTGCTGATGATGCTAAGATAATAGGGAAGATAAGAAACCTAGATGATTGTCATGCTCTTCAAGAAGACCTGGACAAAATAAGTATATGGAGCAACACTGGGCAAATGGAATTTAATGTGAATAAATGCTATGTTATGGAATGTGGAATTGGAGAACATAGACCCCACACAACCTATAAATTATGTGAGAAATCCTTAAACAATTCTGACCAAGAAAGGGATCTTGGGGTTATCTTGAGATGATTTCGGGGCTTTTTTAGTGTCCCCGTGGCCCAGTCCTCGACCATGCCTCCACTCCCAGGAAGCAGCCCGTGACAGCTGACTAACACCCAGGTACCTATTTACTGCTAGGTAACAGGGGGCATAGGGTGAAAGAAACTCTGCTCATTGTTTCTCGCCGGCGCCTGGGATCGAACCCAGAATCACAAGTCCAGCGTGCTGTCCGCTCGACCGACCGGGAACCAGGTGGTTCTAGATAGAAAACTATCACCTGAGGACCACATTAAGAACATTGTGCGAGGAGCCTATGCTACCATTTCTAACTTCAGAATTGCTTTTAAATACATGAATGGAGAAATACTAAAGAAATTGTTCACAACTTTTTTTAGACCAAACCTGGAACATGCAGCAGTTGTGTGGTGCCCATATCTTAAGAAGCACATCAACAAACTGGAAAAGGTGCAATGACATGCCACTAAGTGGCTCCCAGAACTGAATAGCAAGAGCTACGAGGAGAGGTTAGAGGCATTAAATATGCAAAAACTAGAAGATAGAAGAAAAAAAAGAGGCGAAATGATCACTACGTTCAAAATAGTAACAGGAATCGATAAAATTAACAGGGAAAAATTCCTGAGACCCGGAACTTCAAGAACAAGAGGTCATAGATTTAAACTAACGAAACAAAGCTGCCAGAGAAATATAAGAAAATTCACTTTTGTAAACAGAGTGGTAGACGGTTGGAACAAGTTAAGTGAGAAGGTGGTGGAGGCCAAAACCGTCAGTAATTTCAAAGCATTACATGACAAAGAGTGCTGGGGAGATGGGACGCCACGAGCGTAGCTCCTGTAACTACACTTAGGTAATTACACTTAGGTAATTACATACACACACATTATATTATATTATATATATATTTATATATATATATATATATATATATATATATATATATATATATATATATATATATATATAGGGAAGGGAGTACCACCTCTGGCTGGAAGAAGGGGGACCCATAGCCTCGGAGGAAACCACACATAACGCATTGGAGGGAATGTAGGTCCCCTCCAATACAGTTTCTGTGTGCTTTTCTCCTACCACCCCCTTCCCTTTTTTTTTTCTTTTTTCCTTTATTGTGTATTTAAAGGTTACAAAACATACAAGACAAATGCCTAAAGGGGTTATGGATCTCTTGAAGCTCCTCCACTTCTGGACAGGAACCGAGGACGCAGCAAGCATTTCCCCTCTGGATCGCCACATTGAAACGCTGAAATAAAAAACTGGAAGCCCTTGGGTCTCTGGTGACGTCAATGAGCTTGGAACCCAATTCCTTGAGAAATCCCAAGGCACTCTTGCCCCAGGGGCCATGCGTCTCAGACGCTATGGGAACAAAGAGGTATTGACTTTCCAGTCGCCTGTACTTGAGTGATTTTGCTGTTTCCCTGTGGTTGGCCGCCCCACCTGCTTGATCAGCTCCGAAGTGTACATAGGTGTCAGCCAGGGTGGATACACATGTGTAGTCCCACACCAACTGTCTACCCTCCTTCCATGGGTATATGGTGATGCCATCAGGGCGAAGTGCGGGGAAATCCAGGTTTTGGACCCCTAGGATGCGAGGTTCTCTCTCCGCTGGGCACCCAGCTGAGACGAGGCTTCTCTTGATGATGTCATTGACCTCGTTGTGTCTTGCATGCCAGCCCTTTGTGCTTCCGCAATGCAACCCATGCAGTCCGTATTGGTCTGCTTCCACCCTGTTGCAAATACACTTGTATTCAGTGTGAATTGGGGCACCAAGGCGGAGGGCCACTGCTACACGAAGGGATTCTGGATCTAGGCGCGTGCCCATTGCTGACATGGGTACTGCCAGGAGGAAGTCTCCTGCATGGGGGGCACGCACTGCTCTGAGGCGGGCTTTCTCCTTGTCTGATGTTGCGATGCTGAGCATGGCATCAGCTACTTTTTCCACTAGAGGGTGGTCCCAGCCGGACTGTTTGTGTTGTTTTGTTGGCTCTATAATGGTTGCTGGGGCTGCAAGAACATCCCACTGATTTGAACATTCAGTGAAAGCAGGATCGTGTATTCCTGCTGAATCTCTCAGGGTTGCAGGTAAAATATCTCTGATGAGGTCGTGCGATGCATGAGAGGAGGAAAGGAAGGCTGGTAGAGCAATATATATATATATATATATATATATATATATATATATATATATATATATATATATATATGTCGTACCTAGTAGCCAGAACGCACTTCTCAGCCTACTATGCAAGGCCAGATTTGCCTAATAGGCCAAGTTTTCATGAAATAATGTTTTTTCGACTACCTAACCTACCTAACCTAACCTAACTTTTTCGGCTACCTAACCGAACCTAGCCTATAAAGATAGGTTAGGTTAGGTTAGGTAGGGTTGGTTAGGTTCGATCATATATCTACGTTAACTTTAACTCCAATAAAAAAAAATTTACCTCATACATAATGAAATGGGTAGCTTTATCATTTCACAAGAAAAAAATTAGAGAAAATATACTAATTCAGGAAAACTTGGCTTATTAGGCAAATCGGGCCTTGCATAGTATGCTGAGAAGTGCGTTCTGGCTACTAGGTACGACATATATATATATATATATATATATATATATATATATATATATGTCTCATTGAATATGACCGCATATTCTGTATTTACTATCTTCTGATTTAGGGCTTCTGTCCCTCTAACTATTTTCTTAGCATCAGGGCTTAGCTGACAGAGGAGTTCTCGAAAACTCATTTTCGTAATTTCAAGGTGAAGAAAAAAGTGAATTACTATAGAATTTCTATTGTAATTCACTTTTTTCTTCACCTTGAAAGTACGAAAATGAGTTTTGGAGAACTCCTCTTTCAGCTAAGCCCTGATGCTACGAAAATAGTTAGAGGGACAGAAGCCCTAAATCAGAAGATAGTAAATACAGAATATGCGGTCATAGACAATGAGACATGTTTAAAGGAAAACCTGCTGCCAGTATACACCAATATATATATATATATATATATATATATATATATATATATATATATATATATATATATATATACAGTGGTACCTCCCATAACGAATTTAATCCGTTCCATGTTCGTCATGTGAAACGGACGTCATACAAAACGAGTGTCCCCCATGTAACCAGTGTGATGCACTGTGTTTATTGTGAAATTTCCCTAGTGTGCATGACATCAAATGTTCCCCAAAATATAATTTTTCTTTGTAAAATGATAAATTACCGTCCCTGAACATGTCTATGTAAAAATAATTACCAAATTCCACTTACTTTGGCTATGAGGGCGTGGACAAGGTGCGCTGTGACGTCATCAGGGGCTGGTCGCCCGTGTGTGAAGCTCCCAGACACGGTCGCGCAGGCCATTCAAGCACCGCATGTTGCCACAAATATATTTTCAAATATTTTTCCTATGCATTTCCAATGCGGTTTTATTTGATTCTTTTATCGTATATGATGCATATTTGTGACCTTTACAATATGTATACAGTAGAATGTTCATAATTTTCCATGAAACTGTGATACATGTGTCAGTAATGTGTCCACAATAAATGTTTATTGTCACAATATTACGTGGTAAAAATGCACTAATATTACAATATGTACAGTTTCACATACTATTTACACAGTAACACACTGTATTACACACTCAGTACTTTGGAGGTGCATAATAGTCAACGAAGTAGTCCATGGTACACAGCGCGACTTTGCTCTCCTTGCACCAGCTACAGATAGATTTTTGTTTCCTGTTTCATCGTTCTGTGTGCTTGCAAATAATGCACTCGCGTGCACCCTTGGCTTTAGTACTTGTAGGTGGTATGTAGCCAAGCTTGTAAAGCATAAAGTAGTATTGAAACGATTATAGGAAAAGCTCAATTTGTAAGGTAGTCTTGAAAAGATCGCTTTGTAAGGTCCCACACAGGAAGAGATTCAGCTAGCCTCAAAGAGTGTCCATCAGTCAGGAAGAGATTCAGCTAGCCTCAAAGAGTGTCCATCGGTCAGGAAAAGATTCAGGTATTCTTAACAATATCAATGAACACCACCACCATGGAAGCCGCTAACACTGTTCATCTATGCTACTTGTATCAGATGCATCATCACTGAACGCAGAAAACGATTCATCTATGTATCATCTATATACATTAGAGATGGCAAGGGTGGGGCTCAAAGCTACACCTGGATACGCTCGCTGTATCATCCTCATAGGTGCTGTATCACAGGCATCCGACCGTTGTGTTAAGCCCCTATTGCGCCTAGCTTCACCAATGTTATGACCCTTATGTTCTTCAAACAATAGGGTCTGAATTGCACTGACTGAGTACAGTCTTTCAACACCGTGTGGGACAGGTGTTTGAGAGCCAGAGGCATGTGTGCTACAAATGGTTGCTCACGCACTACTAACCCAGCCAGCAGCCCTTGTCTTTCATATTCGTTATAGCAAAAGGTTCGTTCAGTGTTTGTTGGGTAGGCTGCTCCATTATGACAATCTTTCTTTGTTTCAAATGTGTTCCATTTGTTTTGTATTTATCACTTACGTCTCAATAATGGAGCAGCCTACCCGACAAACACTGAACGAACCTTTATGACATTTGTCCATTTTTCAAATTGTTTCAACAGTTCTTTTATTTTTCGTTTTTTTTTTTTTTTTTAAGAAACATGGAGCAGTCGACCTGTAGACCACCGAACGAACCTTTTTGACATTTGTACTGGTTTTCAAAATTCTTCATTTTTTTTATTATTTACGTTTTTTGTATGTAAGAAACATGGAGCAGCCTACCTGCCGACCACCGAACGAACCTTTTGCTATAAGACAAATGAACAATAAATATTGAACACATTTGAAGAAAGGAAAATATCATAATGGTTTATTCAGTGTATGTAAGGTAGGCTTCTCCATTATTGAGACGTAAATGACAAATAAAAAACAAATGGAACACATTTGAAACAAAGAAAGATTGTTATAATGGAGCAGCCTACCTGCCGAACACCGAACGAACTTTTTTGACATTTGTTGTATATCAGATATTTCATTTCTTTTTTCCTACAAAAACGTCAATGCTTTGCAACATCTCAGCAGTCACCCTTTTATATCCCAGCATCATTAGCATCTTTAAACAAGAACAACATAATTTATGTGCATCGTCGGAGGCGTCTAAGAATGTGCAAACAGCAGCGCGACCCCACCATGTTGTGTTGACGTTACTCAAACCAGCGTTCGTCATACGGGACGATTTGACGCCGATCGGGCCGTTCGTTACCCAAAATATTCGTCTTTTGGGGCAATCGTTATGCGAGGTACCACTGTATATATATATATATATATATATATATATATATATATATATATATATATATATATATATATATATATATATATATATATATATATGGCACAACTCTCCTAATCACGAGAGTGAAGTATAGAACTTTAGAACACTTTCCCACCAGGAGACTCGAACCCTAGCCAGCACAGAAGCCTTCCAGCAACTGGCATAACAGGTACGCCTTAACCCGCTCCACCACCCACTCAGACCCTTAAAAGAGATGGTAATTTCGGAGTATTTAAATACACCAAATATCTCTTGCTCTAGTGCTACTTGCTCTAGTGCTCTTGGGAGGTGGTGATATTTGGTGTATTTAAATACTCCGAAATTACCATCTCTTTTAAGGGTCTGAGTGGGTGGTGGAGCGGGTTAAGGCGTACCTGTTATGCCAGTTGCTGGAAGGCTTCTGTGCTGGCTAGGGTTCGAGTGTCCTGGTGGGAAAGTGTTCTTAAGTTCTATATATATATATATATATATATATATATATATATATATATATATATATATATATATATATATATATATATATATATATAGGAGCATTGGGAGGGACCACCTGGGGAAATGATGGGGAGTGGCCTATACACTACAGTACAGGAGTTACCATCAATTTTAGAACAATTCATCATAGCCAAAATCAAAAGAAATACTAGTAATTATGTAGCAAAAAAATACCATACAAATTTCCTAAAAACAATTTGCACAGGCTGTAGTTTCCTTCAAAAATATTGTTGTCTTTTTTCCTGCTGGCGGCCTACGTAACGTGCCTCCTCCCTGCCTGCCCCGACTGGACCCGTCCAGGCCTGGTCAAGCCATGTGCTCTCGACCGTCGTGTTATACCACAGTGCCGCGCCATTAGTGAAATATTTTTTTTTTTAACTTTTTTATTTTCGTGGTATCTCGGTTTAAGAGTTTAACCCTTAACATGCTAGGGGTATAATATCCTTTCTTCCCCACAGGCGCATGTAATTTTGAAAAAAAAAAAAATATATTTTTTCTTCCTAATCTGTTAATTTGTGTTCACAGATCATGGGAAAAATAATAAAAAATCGTAAGTGGCATATATTGCCCGCTATAGGGTGGGGAAGTCTGGCAAAAAACAGGCGCTGAGTCAGCGTGCATCCCAGGTGGTCTGTTGATCGCCAGCTGTCAGGCCGGAGTTGCCACAAAGAGATAATTACCTAATTATTTCAATGTCTCTGATTGATTTTTCATAGTTTTTTTGCTGTAATATTATTCAATAGTGTGTAGTTTGATATAGTTATATAATAAAATGACTGAATCATCGCTGTACTCAAATATGGTGTGCATATTGTTGATTCAATTATGTTCATCAATCAGTGAACAAATACTTTGTCGGTTATTACACTATATACAGTTATATATTAATATCTGCATGTTTTGTTCACCATAACGAACCACTAAGTAGCTATTATGAGTCAAAAAGTAACGAGGAGTGACCGCCATGTTCCAGCCAGCCACTCACGCCCTCCCTCAAGTCATCTGACTCACTCACATTCTCCTCCCACAATACTGTTTTTGCTTTTATTCACTATATACAGACGTTATATATAAGTATCTACATTCGTGTTCACCATAACGAACCACTAAGTTGGCATGCTGAGTGGCAGCCCGCCACCGGTTGCTACTTCCTCCCTCCCTCCCTCCCTCAAGTCACCTGACTCACCCACATTCTCCTCCCACAATACTGTTTTTGCTTTTATTCACTATATACAGACGTTATATATAAGTATCTACATTTGTGTTCACCATAACAAGCCACTAAGTTGGTATGCTGAGTGGCAGTGGTAGCCAGTGGCAGCCCGCCACAGGCTGCCACTCTCTCCCTCCCTCACATCACCTGACTTGCCACCATTTTCCACCCACCATACTGTTTTTGCTTTTATATACAGACGTTATATATAAGTATTTACATGTTTTGTTCACCATAACTGTACATCTAAGCTTGTATGGTGAGTAAAGGCACAAAGACGTAGGACCTCACACAGTCAGCTGATGGCTGCCGCCCTCAAGGCCAGACGCACTAATATTTCTCCTCCAACAATACTGTTTGTGGTGTTATTACGCTATATACACACATTATATATAAATATCTACCTGTTTTATTCACCATACTTGTACAAGTAAACTGGTATGGTGCCCAAAGACCATCGTGGTAACCAGTAAACAACACTGTCATCTGCACGGTGGCGTCGTGCAGACGACGCCACCGCCCTCACCAAAATGGCGGCTCCCAACCTTCTCCTCTTGCTGTTTATACCTCTATACACACGTTATATATAAGTATCTACATTTGTGTTCACGATAGTGAGCCACTAAGCTGGTATGGTGAGTGCAGTCAATAAAAGGTGGCCACACACAGTCAGAAGACATCGCCACCACCCTCCCTCCCACAGCATTACTCCTCCCTCCAAGGCGCACAGCGCTAAATATCACCACAATCCTGCTATTATCAGAACCCTGGTCAGTTTTATCAGTCAGGGGTCTTCTGTAATAATATCATCGCTACATAATAGCATGAACAAGTATATTATGGCATATTTAGGCGATGCTGTGGTCACAAGCTGAACAGCAGTGCTGTTAGCTCATGCTGCGTGCGTCAGGCTTGGTAGCTCACTCAATACTGAGGGCCTAACACCTGGGAGTTTGGCCCACGATTTTTTTTTAAAATGGCGTCTGTTTATAAGAGCCCTGATGAAGGTGTTGTGAACCCTGTGTATCCGCGGGCCGTTTAAATCTTATGTAGTACTCCAACACGTCATATGATGTGATGCGCAGTTGACTGGAACAACTTCCAACACGTTATATGACGTGATGCACACTTTAAGGGTTAATCCGTTCCTGGAGACAGCTCATAACCCGAAAACTCGTAACCCGAAGCTAATTTCCCCATAAGAAATAATGGGAAATGAATTAATCCGTTCCTGACTACCCAAAAACCTCACTTCAAACTAAATTTTATACTTAATTCATCTAAATCTACACTACAAAACTATGTTCAAGTTATTACTTACCCTTGCTGATGACTGCTGCATGGAAGATGGTGAGAAGGGGGGAGGAGGAGAGGCGTTACTGTTTGGAAGGGGAGTCCCCATCCATTATAACATCAGGCAGTGAGGACTTCTCTGGTGTGCACACACTGGCACGTTTTGCCTGCATACCACTAGGACCTGCTTGTGGCTCACTGCTTGCTTGTCTTACTAACAATCTGTCTAAAGACACTTGTTTTTCCCTACATTTTAACATTTGTCTGTAATAAGACATCACATTATCATTTAAAAGGTCAACGCAACTGACCTGCTACAGCTTTATCTGGGTGAGTTTTTTCAACAAAACTTTGCAGTTCTTCCCATACTTCACATATTTTCTTAATGAAGAAGGGACATCCTCTACTGCCTCTACTCACAACTATTTTCCTCGGCTGAACCTTACCACTGGCTTTCTTGGGACCCATGGCGAGATATAATAACTTTTATGCTCAAATGGCCAAAAATCCGACAAAAAACTGTAAAACCTCATGAAGAATTCAAGCAGAATAGTCACTGGGCGCGAGGCACTGGCAAACTGAGCGGCGATCGTCGTGCCACCACGCGCTCGGTCGGCCCGTACGGCATATCAATAAACTCGTAACCTGAGGCAACCCTCACATCCCGATACAAATTTTCCGAGCAAATCCTGCTCGTAACCCGAATAACTCATAACCAGGGGCGCTCGTAAGCCGAGGTACCACTGTAACTTTCAACATTTTTGGCCAAGACTATGTCTGGTAGCAGCATGATTTGTTCTGGAGGTGTTAAGAGGAAGAAGGTTGTCCTAACAATTAAGGACAATTAGGTGATACAACTTTGTGAAAATGGCCAGTCGACTTCAAGTGTTGCCAAGGAATTTAATATAGGCACTAGTACTGTTTCTGATATAAGGAAACAAAAAGAGAAAATTATGAAATACATTTCAACCTGTAAAAGTGAAGATGCAAGCACTAGCAGAGGGTTTGGTAGAAAGACCATGAAAACTTTGATGCATGTACAGTTGGATGAGGCTGTGTACAAGCGGTTTTCTCAGCACCACACAGCTGGCGTGACAATTCGCGGCTCAGAAATACAAAATGCTGCAAGCAGGTTTGCAGCAAGCCTTGAAATAAAGGATTTCAAAGCGAGTGACAGGTGGGTTGCAAGATTCAAAGGTGGGCACAATATAGTGAAGAGGAAAATTGTCGGTGAAAAATTGAGTGCAGATGAAAGCAGTGTAGAACCATTTAAACAGAAATTAAGAGTATGCATTTTGGCAAGTAATTTATATTCTTATCAAATTTATAATGCTGATGAAACTGGGCTGTATTGGAGGAGTTTACCAGAAAAAACTCTAGCAATGAGGAGTGAGGGTTGTGTGCCAGGACGTAAGGTCAACAAGGACAGACTGTCGACCATGATGTGTGCGAATGCCAATGACACAGACAGAATCACATGTGCAATTGTTGGCAAATCAAAGAAACCAAGAGCCTTGCAACAGTGCATGGACAGACTGCCAGTCAAATATTATAACTCACAAAATGCATGGTTTACACAAGAGATCTTTCTTTCCTGGTTTCATGATGTGTTCTGCAGGGAAGTTTGTGCCTATCAAGTTAAGAAACTCAAAGTAAGGCCAAGCGAAGTTCGGGCTTTGCTGCTGCTTCATAATGTGCCTGCCCACCCCAAAATCGACACGTTAACCTCATATGATGGCAAGATAACGTGTATGGCACTTCCTCCTAACACAACCTCTCTCATCTAGCCTATGGATCAGGGAGTTGTGCCACGAAAAAGTTGTACACCAAAAAGATGCTGAACGAAGTTTTGGCGGTTTTGTCTCTTCCGGAAGATATTGAACTCGGTGTGGATAACAGAGCTAAAAAAAAACTTGAGAATTTGAAGAACTATACAATCAAGGAAGCCATCTATAACTGGGCCAAGGTGTGGAGTGAAGTAAAGGAATCGACTTTGAAAAATTCCTGGAAAAAACTCTTCACATCTACGGTCAGAAATGAGGAGGATGAAGAAATGGATTTTGAAGGATTTACAGATGAAATCCATAGAATGTTTAGAAATGCTGGCAAAAACTTAGAAAGACAGGATGTGGTTGATTGGCTTGAAAAAGATGTCAATGACCCAGGATATGGTGTGATGAGTGAAGACGAGATTCTCCAGTCTATTACTGGTGAGGTCGACGAAGAGGAGGAGGATGAAGAAGGCAGTGAAGAACCAACACCAATGACCACAAAATACAGTGTACTCATGACCTATGTTGACGGATTAATCAATTTTTCATCCAATTATTCTCATCTAGAAGTTGGAAACATGTATCAGTACCTGAGGTGAACAAAAGAACTGATCATACAACTGACCAGTGAACACAGGGCAATACTTGATTCTTATATGGTACGAAAATCAAGCCAAGCGCCTTCAACAAGTGAGGCGTCACAAGGAACTGAAGCGCCTTCAACAAGTGAGGCGTCACAGGCAAGCCAAGCACCTTCAACAAGTGAGACGTCACAGGGAAGCCAAATGCCTTCAATCAGTGAGGCTTCCGCAGTTGGCAGTGAAAACTAACTTTTCCTAATGAACTGTACAGTAATTTTAAGTGTTAATTTTAGTGTTGTGTTAGTATAGGTTACATAAATTGTCAAGAATTTTTAACTTCAAGATGTGAGGCATCATCAATCAAGAAGACGAACAACAAGGTAAGTATAGATTTCTAGTTGAATATTTAATAATTATATGTGGCAAGGCACTTCAAATTATGTTCTTTGTAGTATAAAAGTAGTTGGAAATGGTTAGTTTTGGACTCGTAGGTGAAAAGTACCATTATCCGGAACATGTGATTATCTGGCTGGGGGTCCTTCCCATATAGTCCGGATAATAGAGTGGAGACTGCATATATATACATATATATACATATATACACAAAATGTATAAAACATACATACATGAAAATAAAAATGAAAAAATAAAATAAAGAAAGAAAAGAAGAAGACAAGCTGCTGACCGATAGGCAGAGCGCACCATGCCGGCCAGACGAAGAAGGCACCAGGAGAGCACAAAAACTGTACCACCTCGACGACAAAAACCCAAAGCCCCGGCACGACCACAACACGGGCCAAGACCCAAAAAGATCAACCTGCAAGCCAGGAAGACCCCAGAAGGCAGAACCGGGTCACAAACGAGGTAACAAAGCCCCCTGAACCCACAAAGGGGGCCCAAGAGGAAGAAACCTCTGGAACGAAACTAAAGAACCCAAAGGAACCCAGAATCGAACCCGGGGGAGCCCAAACTACCACATTTGCCGGCGGAATTACATCACAGAAGGGCAAAGTACAGCACCCAGACAGAACTCCCAGGGAAACGGCCAAAACAGACCAAAAACCGAGGGACAAGGTGTGGGAGCATGCATAAACAGACATGGAGACTGAGCCCAAACCCTAAAGCCCAGACCCAAAACAGACAAAAAACACAAAAAACGCAAAAACCGGTGTAAAAACCAACACCCAAGCATTCCCAGAGGTATTCATTACCTTCTTGATATATGGTTCTTGCTGGATTGTAGAGAATACACAGTAGATCACTTCAGCAGTTTATTGAGCAAGGTAACAAGTTGTATATCAGGTCCACTGAGGTCCAACCTACTCTGGGCTTGTGAGAATACTGCCCTTGCCTCCAGAGCAGTCACTACCAGCTCTGTAGGGAATGACGTCAGAGACCTACTCGACTCTGATTGGCTATATCCCATCTGTCGTATAATTTGAGTACTAACAGAGGAACAGAAGACAGGCATAAACCCCAGAAAGGCAAAGAAACGGCAACTGGCGGATAAAACCCCCCGAAAGATGTGAAAAAACCAGCGTTGAATGTAATGAAACGCCATTTTCTGGGTGAGCCCCGGAGGCTCCCTGGAGCTTATCGGGCTAATGTATGTTATGTTAGACCGGGACATTAGCTATGGAGTTCAGACCTACCAGGGACCAGCGCCAGAACATGGCCCCTTCAGAGAGGTTTCAGGGAGCAATGGCCCTGGAAAACCCCATATGGTTGGGGGTTTTCATATTCTGCCATCGACCGGGGTTAGGCACCCAGAAAGGTAGGCGTAACAAAACAAACCCCGCATGGTAAGAAACTACAACAAAAACCGAACAGAGAGGTAGAAAACTTCCTACAATCCCAAGGAAACAATCAAACAATCAATTTACTGCCAGCGCCGGTCGTCTGCAGCAGCCTCCCCTCCTCGGGAGGGGGAGCCCCAGACCTCACCACGCCGGCTTCCTTCAGTTCAGGAAACTAGGCTTAACCCTCAAACCGCTAGGGGCCCAAATGGAATTCACACCCACAGGCGCAACAAAAAAAAAATTCCAAAAAATTCTTTCGTCTTATAGAAGTGTTCATTTTTGTTCCCTGATCAAAATAACAAAATTTTTCCCGGAAAAAATAACAAAAAAATCGTAGGTGGCATATTTTAGCCGCAATAGGGTAGGGAAGTGTGGCAAAAAAGGGGCGTTGGCAGAGCCTTCGCCAGATGAGGTCTACTCCGCCCGAGCTGTCAGACGGCAGTTGCCACAAATATATTATTACCTAATTATTTCAATGTCTCTGATTTTTTCTTAGTTTTTTTGCAGTAATATTATTCCTTACAGTGAATTGTGGTATATTTATATTATAAAATGTGTGAACCATCGCTGTACTCAAAATTATGGTGTGCATATTAGTGATTCAATTATTATGTTCATAAAACAATAAACAAATAGTTTTGCTGTTGTTACATTATATACACAGGTTATATATAAGTATTTGCATGTTTTGTACACCATAACGAACTACTAAGTTGGTCTTGTGAGTCAAAAAGCAACGAGGAGTGACCGCCAAACACCAGCGAGCCACTCACTCCCTCAACACCATCTCACTCACCCTCATTCACCTCCTACAATACTCTTTCTGTATTTATTCACTATACACAGACGTTATATATACGTATTTACATGTTTTGTTCACCATAACTGTACATCTAAGCTTGTATGGTGAGTAAAGGCCACAAAGACGTAGCTACTCACACAGTCAGCTGATCGGCGGCCGCCCTCAAGGCCAGACGTACTAATATTTGTCCTTCAACAATACTGTTTGTGGTGTTATTACGCTATATACACATATTATATATAAGTATCTACCTGTTTTATTCACCATACCTGAACAAATAAGCTGGTATGGTGCCCAAAGACTATTGTGATCACCAGTAAACAACATGATAAGTCGTGCAGTCGACGCCACCGCCCTCACCAAAATGGCGGCTCCCAACCTACTCCTCTTGCTGTTTATACCCTATATACACACACGTTATATATAAGTATCTACATTTGTGTTCACCATATCGAACCACTAAGCTGGTATGGTGAGTGCAGTCAATAAATGGTTGCCACACACAGTCAGAAGACGACGCCACAACCCTCCCTCGCACAGCCTTACGCCTCCCTCCATGGAGCACAGCGCTAAATATCAGCACAATCCTGCTATTATCAGAATCCTGGTCAGTTTTATCACAGTCAGGGGGCTTCAGTAATACTCTCACTGCTAAATAATAGCAGTATCATATATATTATGGTATTTGCAGGCGATGCTGTGGTCACAAGCTGAACAGCGGTGCTGTGAGCTCGTGCTGCGTGCGCCAGCCTTGGTGGCTTGCTCAATACTGATGCTCTCACACCCAAGAATGTTGGCCTGGATTTTTTTTCTAGGTGGCATCTGGCAACTACAGGTCGTGGCTGTACTATAGCTGCCCCTATCCCAGGTGGGGAGTTTAAATTATAGCGCTAGACACGAAATCATATATAAATGATGTGCGCGGTTTCGGTTTTGTCACTGATATCATTTATACAGTGGAACCTCTATTAACGAGTGGCTCTATTAACGAGTTTTTCCAGTAACGAGCAAGCCACTCGCAGCAAATTTGTCTCTATTGACGAGCTCGTCTCTATTAACGAGTGAAACCACATGGCGCTTCCTAGCGTCTCGCGGGTTCTCGCAAATTCTCGGACGCCTCCGACGCCAGTGTTGTTGTTGTATCTCACACGACAAGCATCCCTCTGGATTTATTTGCGCTTTTCTCTGTGTTTTTGTGGTTTGGTAACTGCAATTTGTAACGCACGATGTCGCCAAAGAAGCTGGTTGCTAAAGACAGTGTTTGCAAGGGGAAGAAAGCAACAATTACTGTTGAAGTGAAGAAGGAAATAATAGCAAAGCACGAGCGTGGTGTGCGTGTGGTTGATCTCGTCAGGGAGTATGGCAGGACCTCATCAACGATTTGTACCATTCTGAAGAGGAAGGAACAATTTAAGACGCTTGAGGTGGCTAAAGGAGTTACCAAGGTTAACAAGAAACGTCCACAAATCCTAGAAGAGGTTGAAAAGCTACTGCTAGTCTGGATGAATGAAAGGCAATTGCATGGCGATAGTGTCTCTGAAGCTCTTGTCTGTGCAAAGGCCAAGAAGTTGTATGTGGACCTTGTCAGGAAGACACCAGGTGCGTCGTCTGAAGAGGAGGAGATATTTAAGGCAAGCCGTGGATGGTTTGAGAAATTTAGGAAGAGAAGCGGTATCCACAGTGTTGTTCGACATGGGGAGGCTGCCAGCTCTGATAAAGCTGCTGCTGAGAAATTTGTACCAGAGTTCCAGGAATTTGTTGCTGAAAAGGAGTTCTTGCCCCAACAAGTTTTTAATTGTGACGAGACTGGCCTGTTTTGGAAGAAAATGACGAAGAGGACCTACATCACACAGGAGGAACAATCTTTGCCTGGCCACAAACCGATGAAGGATCGGCTTACTCTCATCCTCTGCGCCAATGCAAGTGGCGATTGCAAGGTCAAGCCGCTGCTGGTCTACCACTCAGAAAATCCACGCGTGTTCAAGGCATGTAAAGTGTATAAGGCGCGACTGAATGTGATGTGGAGGTCCAATAAGAAATCCTGGGTCACGCGGATATTCTTCACTGAATGGATCAATGATGTTTTTGGCCCCTCAGTGAGGAAATATCTTGAAGAGAAACAGTTGCCACTCAAGGCCTTGCTTGTGCTTGATAATGCTCCTGCACATCCTCCACAGATGCGAGATGAATTGTATCCTGAAAATCAGTTCATCACCATCAAGTTCCTTCCTCCCAATACCACTCCACTCCTCCAACCTATGGACCAGAAAGTCATTGCAAACTTTAAGAAACTCTACATGAAGGCCTTGTTGGAGAGGTGTGTTGATGTGACCGATAATACAGGGCTGACCCTCAAAGAATTCTGGAAGAACCACTTTAATATCCTGGGTGCCTTACGTTTGATCGATAAGGCCTGGGAAGGAGTGACAAGGAGGACCCTTAACTCTGCTTGGCGTAATCTGTGGCCTGAGGGTGTCCCTGAGCGAGACTTTGAAGGTTTCGGTCCAGCACCTGCATCTGCATCTGCACCTGTGGAAGACCCGGAAGTGCATCTAGTGGATGATATTGTTGCTCTGGGGCAAACTTTGGGTCTGGAGTTGGATGCTGCTGATGTGCAGGAGTTAGTGGAGGAGCACAGTGAGGAACTGACCACTGAGGAACTCCTGGAACTTCAGAAGGAGATTAATCAAGAGGAGGCACAAGAGTTCTCATCAGGGGAGGAGGAGGTACGGGAGGATGCTGCTGCCTCTTCAAGTGAGATCAAGGAAGTGCTAGGAATGTTTGAAAAGGTGACCGCATTCTTAGAAAAACATCACCCTGATCAAGCAGTGACAACCCGATGTGTGAACATGTTTAATGACAATTTACTGTCTCGTTTTAGGGACATCCTAAAACAAAGACAAAAGCAATTGTCAATAGAAAAGTTCTTTCCGAAAGTAGAGAAAAGAAGAGCCAGTGATAGTGAACCACAACCCGGTCCCAGTGGGGTGAAAATCCCAAGAAGAGAGAGCCCACCTGACTCAGAGGTGGATTCTCCTTCCACACCATAACCCCTCTCCTCCTTCCCACCTCCCCATCGTCTCCCTCAAGCCAGCAACGACTCTTCATAAGGTAAAGTAAATGTTAAAACAGTACAACAAAACATTTATAATTACATGTGCAGTATTATATTGACATTAAAAAATGTCATACAAGTATGGATGTTTTTGGGAGTGGAACGGATTAAATTTATTTCCTTTATTTTAAATGGGGAAATTTGTTTCCAAAGACGAGTTTTCCAGGTAACGAGCTCGGTGCCAGAACGGATTAAACTCGTTAATAGAGGTTCCACTGTATATGATATGCGCGGTTTGAGGGTTAAACCAAAGCGAAAAATCCTGCTGACCAGATGGGAAGGAGGGTAGCCAGGGAGCCTCCGGGGCTCACCCAGAAAATGGCGTTTCATTACAATCAACGCTGGTTTTCTGTGGGGAGCTCTTACGGCTCCCTGGAGCTACATACCCAAAGAGAAGGAAACTAGGGACTTACCCAGGAGGCGGCAGCCACAAACTCCTCAACGCAAAGTCGAGACAACTGGCTGCAACCTGCGACCCAAAGCAAGACAAGAACGCCGAGTAGCAGGGACGTTCACCAAGTAACGGGCAGCCAGGACCCTGTTCGACTTCCAAAATCCATGCGCTCGAATATGTGCCCAAGACATATTACCAAACACGGCAGCCAAAGCTGCAAACTTCCGAAGGTCATGGGCGCGAGGATAGATCACAGGCAGGCTAGACTTAATAACCTTGCGGACAACCTGGGAGACCCGAGCTCTGGAACAGGGAACGAGGGAAACCGGATCAACCCAAAGCGCATCCTCAGCCACCCCGGCAGAAGCGCGCAGGTAACGGCAAAGTGCTGCAACTGGACACAACACATGATGCACCCCCGGCCGAACCAACCAAGCATCAATGACCCACGGACCCTCCGGAAAGCAGCCATCTCGTTCTTCTCCAGAAAAGATGGAGAAGGCTGCAAACGGACAAACCTGCCCCAGGACCAAAAGAGCAGAAACCCCTGCGCCGGAGGAGAGCATGAAGCTCCCCTACCCTGGCCCCCAGAGGCCAATGCCAACAAAAACAAAGCCTTGGAAAAACAATCCAGAACCGAAGGGGCCACCACAAACCGAGGAGAGGAAAGATAGGAGAACACCCTGTCCAAGGACCAGGACGGCTCAGGAGGCGCATGAGCAGGCCGGAGGTGAAACATAGCACGGGAAAGCTTACGAAATGGGGCAGATGTGACGTCCACCCTGAAAGCTAGCTTGAGCGGCTCCGCCAGTGCCCCACGATACGAGGCGACAGTATTAGGCATCAAATAACAGTCCTGAAAAAGCCAATTAAGAAATAGACAACCCTATCCGAAAGAAAAAACAACCTACGAAAAGCCAGAAAATGACGAAAATGCCAGAAAATGGCGAAAATAACGCCAGAAAACTTCATACTGTCACAGAGACGAAGCTCTCGAAGCTCTCAGATGGGACACCATGAACGAAGCCACCTGATCACCATAGAATTGGTGATATATCCGCGTCAAAAAGACCAGACACGAAGAGCAGAGGAGAAGGTCGAACCAGCCCCGTACCGGATCGGACCGACCTGCTGAAAGAGGGGGAGCCGCGGGAAACGTCCCGGGTTCGGGCACCGAGCCAATAGCACCGGAAACCAAGGCTGGGCCGGCCACCAAGGGGCCACAAGGACTACTCTCCCTGGGAATGTCTCCAACCGAACCAGAACCCAAAGCAACAGCTGGACTGGGGGAAAAGAGGTACAGGTAACCCCACCTCGACCAGTCCTACCAAAAGGCATCCACCGCGAACGCTGAGCAGTCGGGAAAGGGTGTCACATATATTGGGAGATGCCGAGACCACGCCGATGCGAAGAGGTCCACATCTGGGAGATCGTACGTCTGGCAGATCCAACGAAACGAGTCGTCGTCGACCATCCACTCCGTGGACATGGGATGGAAGCGAGACAGACCGTCTGCCAGAACATTGGAAAACTCCCCGGACATGAACCGCACGGAGAACCAAACCCCGAGAATTCAGCAGACGAACCACTCGAAGGGACCAATCCAAAGAGCCAAGGACCGAAGAGAACCCCCGCGGTTCAGGCAATGAACCACAGGAGAACAGTCTGAATGGAAGGCGAATGGTCGATTCCCGAGCGACCCGAATCCTCCAAAGCGCGAACCAGACAGCCGCGAACTTCCGAACCGTGTTGTGAGCCCGACGGACGACGGACCCCATTGTCCCTGGCCTGCCTGGTGAAGCACTGGTCACAAAGCCCCAGCCAAGAGACGACGCGTCCGTGAACACATCGACCGAGGGCTCGGGAAGGCACCAAGGCATCAAACCCCGAAAACCCAGAAGTGGAAGCCGGTGACGCAGCAACCAACACAAGACCCCCGGAGGACAAACCCAACGATCGCGAGAGAGGCCGAAAGGACATCCCCTGAAGGAACCAAAACAAACGCCGAAGCCAAACCCGACCCCGCGGGTAGACTAGCATGGCGAAGTTCAGACTCCCTCACAACCGCTCGAGCAACCGCCGAGTGACCTGGGACCCCCTCAGAAACAGCCAACGGCGGTTCTGCAGCCGCCACAACGCCTCTGGAGGGAGAGACAAGGAAGCGGTCCGAGAAACCCAAACAAGACCCAGCCAGGTCTGAACCTGGGACGGAACCAAATGGGACTTCCTTCCAGTTCACCAGGAACCCGAACCTGGCAAGCTGGGAAAGAACCATATCCCTGGCGAGCAGACAAACTAACCGACTGGGAGCCCACACCAGCCAGTCGTCGAGGTAGGCAAAATCTCGAATCCTTAGAAGATGCAGACGGGTCACCACAACCCGGGTCAGACGCGTGAAAACGCAAGGTGCCAGATTCAAGCCAAAAGGTAGGCATCGAAAACGGTAAGCGTGACACCCCACCACGAAACCTAACCAGTCCCTGAACCCAGGATGAATAAGAACGTACCAATAGGCGTCCTTGAGGTCCAGGGACATCATCCAGGCACCCGGCTCCAACAGAAGCCGGACCTGAGACAGTAGTCATCCAAAAGGAGGGGCAAGGAATCCAGGGGTTCAGATGGGACAAGTCCAGAATGAACCTCAGATCCGCACAGTCCCGTTTCGGCACTGGAAACAGACAGGAAACCCACCTGAGGGACGTAGTCGTTTCGACCACGTCCAAGCGCACCCACTCCAAGACGACTTGAAGAAGTGCAGGAGAAGAATCCTGCCCTGTTAGCCCCGAACCCCCCAAAGGAGGACGAGTCGCCCAATGCCACCGCAGGCCAGGTGACACGACCGAAAAGGCCCACAAATCGTGGGACCAAGAGTGGGCAAACAGAGCGAGTCTCCACCCCATCGCCCCATCAACGGGGCAAACCGCGAAAGGGCCGACGCCCCTTACAAGAACCCAACCGTCGATCAAGGCGATCACTGCGCCGACCAGACGACGCTGGCCCTGAAGGGAACAACGGCTCAGAAACTGGCACCAATGGCCCACCTCGACCAGAGAAACCCGGAACCCTGGCACGACCCCTCCGAAACTGCCGAGAACGACCTCTTCGGAGAATCAACAAGTCCGCCATAAGACAACAACTAGACGAAGCTGAATGCAGAAACTGAGAGACTGCAGTCTCTGCAAACAGCAACGGACAAAACGGAGATGAAAATCTAAGAGCCAGGGCCCAAGCGGATTCCAAAGAGAGGGCGAGCACAGCCTGACGGCACGCGAGGCGAGAAGCAAAAAACAGAGACACCGCTTCCTTTAGGATGGGCGCAAAGAGCTTCAACAGTGCAGCCGAGGCCCTAGCTGCAGAAGTCAGCGCCACAGACGAAGGGCCCTTCACTCAACACTCCCACATCCTCCTCAAGCCAAGCAAAAGATAGCTCGAGAAGGGAAAAGAAACGCAAGACCGAAGCCAAATGCCCACGGGCGTGCGACAACTCCGCAACCAACGAAGCCGAAAGGTGAGAAACCTGCACGTGAAGCTGGAAAAGGCCAACATCCCGAGAAAGCATGGGAAGCGAACAAGCATGCATTAAGGTGCTCAAACTCGCCCCCCAGGTAAACCTGCATAAAAGTAGAAGTTTCCTGCCAATCTAGCGTGCGGGTCCAACAGAACCCATGCCACGCCCCCAACGAAAAGAAAAGGCAGTCTGCCAGCCAGGAAGACTCCGGAACATCCAAACGCACCCAAAAATGGGAAGAAGAACCGAACTCAAATGAGGACGGATCAATTGCAGAGGCATAACCCGGGTCTCGCAAGAGGTATGCAGCAAGAGCTTCCCGAGCCACCTTCGCGGAGACACGGGAAGTTGAAAACCTCTGGAAAGACGGATCAGAGGTACCAAAAGGCGCCCGGAACCGAACCCGGGGAGAAGCCGAACCCAAATCACTCTCATACAGGGAAGGGGGGGGGGTAAGAAAATCCCTCGCCCTGCAACAATAAGCCCCGCAAGGAAGGCAAAAGCACCCAAGCGAGGTCAAAGGGGGCCCTAGGCCCCCAGGTTGACTCCTCCCCAGCCCCAGTATCCCTCACGTCGGGACCCGGGGCAGAGCCGTCCTCCAAACCCTCTACCCCTGAATAAAAGGCAGAGTCCAAGGGAAAGGCAGACAAGAAAGGGGTCTGCTGGTGGGACCCAGAAGCCTCGGCAGGAGGAACCGGCTCAAATGCCTCCGTCCTCGACCCAGATGGGGCAGCCCCTGAGGCAGCCCGAGTCTCATTACCAACTAAACCCTGTGCCGAGGCCGAAACCCTCAGACAATTTGGAGCCGGACACAGAAGTGGGAGGTGCAGGAAGAACCACATGGGAAGAACCAGGGGGCGCGGCAGGAGCCAAAACAGAGCGACTAACACCCCCGGTCAGGGTCCCTAAAACCAAAACGGGGCAGCCTCAGGGCATCCGGGTGGGAAACCATCCTAGCGCATTGCAATAACCTAAACCTAACATGCAACACTGATGCTGCCTGTACCCTAACAGGAACATCCTCAGAGTAAAACTGGAGCATAAGCAGATAACATGACTCGCAAGACTCAGGGTCAAAGGTGTCATTGACCGAACAGGCAGCATGACAGAGGCAAAACAGGTGACTGTCACCCTGAGACAAGGGCACACTGCAACCTTCAAACCCGCACAAGACAGGTTGGAACTCAGGAGACGCATCCATGGGTCCCCGAGCCCAGACAGGGGATTCCAGGGCCCGTAGGTTAGCAACTACGGGAAGCCCGGCAAGGTGTTGCTAACTGGTTAAGAAACCCAAACAAAACAAAGGGTAAATGATAATACTGAAAACCCCTGCGACGTGTACAAGCACGGGGGCCTAGCAGAGGGCCATCAAAACAATACCAGAGGAACTATAGACCCACGAGGCAGAACCTTCACCAGGCAAATAAAAACAAAAAAGATAAACCCAGCAAAAGTACACCGTCCCAGAGGCAACAGGAACCGGTCGCCGCTTAGGTGGCAGGCCGCGCAACACCTTGACGCCCTAACCAGCACAATACCACTCCCTACCCAAGGCCAAACAAGGGCCCCAAGCCCCAGCTGGCCCCAAGGGCGAGGCAAATGCCGAGCAGCAAGAACCCCTACTGGAGCGGTTCCCGAACGCCCCAGAGAAGATAACCCTGACACGCAAGGGCAGTACTCACAGGGTGCCTAGGGAAGGAAGCCCCTAAGTGCATGCAGCCCCGGCACTGATGAAGTACTCCTGGCCACCACACACCACACAAAAACAGCAGAGAACGCCATACGAGGCAAACACCTGCCCAGGAATTTGAGGCCAGAGAAGTGTCTATCCCGGTTGACACTAGCTTACGAAATGAAGGCAGCCAGCGTGGTGAGGTCCGGGGCCCCCCCCACCCCCTCCCAGGGAGGGGAGGGGTGCATGGACGACCGGCGCGGCAGTAAATTGATTGATTGATTGTTTCCTTGGAATTGTAGGGAGTTTTCTACCTCTCTGTTCGGTTTTTGTTGTAGTTTCTTACCATGTGGGGTTTGTTTTGTTACGCCTACCTTTCTGGGTGTCCTAACCCCAGGTCGATGGCAGATAAGGAAAACCCCCAACCATATGGGGTTTTCTAGGGCCATTGCTCCCTGAAACCTCTCTGAAGGGGCCAGGTTCTGGTAGGTCTGAACTCCATAAGCTAATGTCCCGGTCTAACATAACATACATTAGCCCGATAAGCTCCGGGGAGCCGTAGGGGCTCCCCACAGAAAACTCACCCAAAATGCGAGCTCACACACCTGAGCACATGTAAACAAACCGCAGCGCCGAAGGTGGCCAAGCAGGGAAGTAATCCGGTGAAAGAAAATGGCCACCAGAACAAAGAGCCATGACCGACGCAATAGATCCGAAAAGAGGCCAGCAAATGTGGGAAGTAAGCAGACGAGAGGGACGAAAAACTCCGCCCAGAAGCAGAAAAACCCAGGCAGGGGCAAACAGCCCCAGAACTGCTAGCGGGCATCCCCCACAGCCCTGGGAACCCGCAACAGAGGCCCCCAGGGCAGACCCTTCATCCACGCCCTCTGCACTTAAAGAACAGGAAGAGTCTAGATGAAAGGCAGCAATGAAAGGGCCACTGGTAAGACCCAGAAGCCTTGGGAGGAGGAACAGGCCCGAAAACCTCCATGCCCAACCCGAACAGGGCAGCCCCCAAAGCCGTCCGAGTCTCGGTACCAACTAGACTCCGACCCCGAAACCCACAGACGGTCAGGAGCCAGGAACAGGAAGGGAAAGGGGCGAACAGCACCTAACCAAAACGGGGCGGCCCCCGAGCATCCGGGTGGGAAACCAATCTAGCGCGCTGCAGCAACCTAAATCGAGCTTGCAATGCGGATGCTGCCTGTACTCTGAACAGTAAGAACATCAGGAGAGTACTGAAAAACAAGCAGAGAACACAACTGGCAAGACTCTGGGTCAAGGTGTCAGCAACCCAAAAGGCAGCATGACGGAGGTAAAAGTGGTGATTGTCACCTGAAACAAGGGCACAGCAACCAACGAACCCGCACAAGACAGGATGGAACCCGGAAGACACATCCAATGGTCTACAGAGCCCCGACAGGGTTTTCCAGGGCCCGTAGGCTGACCACTACGGGAAGACTGGGCAAGGTGTTGCTAACCGGTTAACACCCAAGCTAACAAGGGGTAGATACAACACTGAAAACCCCTGCGACATGTACAATCATGGGGGCCTAGCAGAGAGGTCGCCAAACACTACCAATGGAACTATAGCCACAATAGGCAGACCCCCACCAGGCAAATGAAAATAAACAAAATAAAAACCCTGCAAAAGTACACCGTCCCCAGAGGCAACAGGAATCGGCCGCCATTTAGGTGGCACGTCGCGCAACACCTTGATGCCCTAACCAGCACAATACCAGTCCCTGCCCATACAAGGGCCCCAAGCCCCAGCTGGCCCCAAGGGCGAGGCAAATGCCAAGCAGCAAGAACCTCTACGGGAATGGTCCCCAAATGCCCCAGAAAAGAAAACCCTGTCACGCAGGGGCAGTACTCACAGGGCACTTAGGGAAGGAAACCCCTAAGCGCATGCAGCCTCAGTACTGATGAGGAACATCTGGCTACCGCACAACACAAACGCACAGCAGTGAGTACCACGAAGGACAAACACCGTCTAGGAAACTGAGGCCAGAGAAGTGTCTATCTCGGTTGACATTAGCTTACGAACTGGAGTGCTTTGCAGCCGGCGTGGTGAGGTCCGGCCCCCCCCTCCCTCTCTCAGGGAGAGAAGGGCTGCACGGACGAGTGGCACGGCAGTATTGTGTTACATTTGCTTGTTTGCTTGGGATTGTGGGGAGTTCTACCTCTCTGTTCAGTTTTTGTTGTTAGTTTCTTACCATGTGTGGTTTATTTTATTATGCCTACCTTTCTGGGTGCCTAACCCCGTTCGATGGCAGATAAGGAAAACCACCAATCACAGGGGGGAGGTTTTCTAGGGCCTTTGCCTCCCTGAAACTTCTCTGAAGGGGTCAGGTTCTGGTACTCGTCCCTGGTAGGTCTGAACTCCATAGCTAGTGTCCCGGTCTAATATAACATACATTAGCCCGATAAGCTCCAGGGAGCTGTTGGGGCGTCCCTTAGAAAAGCCTTATAAGACATGCTATTTTCATATACGTACAGTACTGTATTTCTGAGGGAAGCTTCGTCTGCTTTCTGAAGCTATCACACTGATTAAGTGCCACACTACTAGTACTCATCAGTTGTGGAGTTCTAATGGCCTACTAGGAACCATAACCCAGAACCTGGGCCCCTCTAGAAAGACGCAGGGAACGATGGCCTATAAACACTATATATTTAAAGTTTATCATCTTTGCTATCACCAGGGAGACACCCAGAAAGATTGGTGAAACAAAACAAATTACTATATGATTTAAAAATGAGACCAAAGCCTCAACATTGCCAAATGAACTCCCCAACAATGAATACAAATAACCAAATTTTACATAACTAGCCTCCCCACTTGTTTGCCTCACCTCCCCTTAATTTGTTGAGGGAGGAGGGAGCTGGCCTAGGTCAGCCGGGGTCCACCACCATTTAGTTCTACACTGATGCCTGTACCTGGCAGTCATCGTCACTCTGGCTCCAGTCTCCTGTTTTCGAGTGGTGTTTTGCCTTTTGAAGCTATTCTCTTATACGAGTGTTGTGTGTGAGCCAGTTTAGTGTACTGGAGCTGCAAGTGCTCAGGGCTTGCTTCCCTATGCGTTCTCAGTCAGGGGTTTTCTTCCCTGGGAAATTTGGGAAACACTCTTATTAGGATGCTTCCTTGAATGGAGTGGTCTTTGCCCTTTCAGGACAAAGCTTGTGGTCTGTAACTGACTGTCTTTCTTCAGGTTGGGAGTGTTTTTTGGGTGGTGGTCTGCGCAAATCCATTATTTAGTTTTCACAAAGCACGCCGACATTTCTCCCAGGCTACTCGTTTGCCATGGTTTTGTCTTGGGGAGGAAGTCTTTATGTTTTTGGTTTCATAGGCATTTTGCTTGTTTCTGCTTGGGGGTTCTGCTTTTTGCCTCATTAGGCTGACCTCGGGTGTGCACAGTCCAACCCCCCCCCCCTCGCTGCCCCCCTCGGGTTTTCCTTGGCTTCGGATAGCATGGTTGCCTGCATCTACAAGGGTTTACTGGTGTAGCAGACCCTAGTGTCTGGGCTTCCTATAGGGCCTGGAAAACCCCTATGGGCTCAGTTGTACTATGGATACCACTTTCGAGCCTGCTCTCACCTTGTGTGAATTTTAGGGTTGTTTAACGCCTTGTAACATCCAGAAAAGACTGCCTTCTGCCAGGTCAGAGATCAGCCATCTACAGAGTTGAAGATAGTGGATGTGTAAACAGTCTTGATCGAACATTTCTTTCCCTCCCTCTCCCTTCCATAATCAATCTCCTCCTCCTTAAGACTTAAGTGGTGTACGATAGTTGTCAGACATTTTTAATGGAAAATTCCTGAGCAGACCACCTACAAGCCTCACTGGTAGATTAGCAACAGCTAATTCCTTCCCCACTTCTCTTTCTAACCAGCTGAGATGAGGTGAGGTAGCTTAGGGGCGTGTGTATATATATATGCCCTGAAGAGTTCAAAGACAGAGTGCTGGTTGCCAGGAAGCAGAGCTGGACCACAGGTCACCACGCAGCCATAGGGAAGAGACAGTGAAACCACCCAGGTGGAGGGGCAGTGTTCCTAAGGTAATGTGTGTGATCTATGAAGTTATTATTCGATGCCTAAATTTACTTAACATTTGCAAGTGTATTGACTTAGGAGTTGCCAGTGTAGGATAGATACTTAAGATTTGTGGTGAATTTCCTAAATTGTGACTTAATAAACTCATGTTAAATTTCCGTGAATTTGTCAACTGGTTTTCCCCTCTGTCATCTCCCATGTGTGTGTATCATCAAGGTACAGTGAACCTCCCCCAAACTCTCCCGAAATAGATTTTTTTTTAACATTATCGCACTACGTGACCGCCACCCATCGTCACTCATTTTTCTCCCGATTCTGAGCGAGTGACTATGGCTCGCATCACGTATTAAAATATTTGTAAAAAATTCAATTCTTATCCAATCAACTTCTGGGTGATTTAAAAATGAGCGCCTTTAGATTGCACACAACTTGATACTAAAATGAAAGACGTAACACGAAAATTGATATCAGAACACTGGAAAGACATAAATAATTTTGTGGTGATGAGCAACAAAAAATGTCCAAAAGTTAAAATATTTGTTAAAATTCCATTTATAGTTCTATTATTATGGGACTAGTTTTAAAATACGAAACTTTATATTGCAAACAATTTGATACCAAAATGAAAGACATAACACAAAAATTTATGTCAGAACACTAGAAAGATATAAAAAATTTGTGTTGATGAGCGTCAAAAAGTGTCCAAAAGTTAAAATATTTATTGAAATATTTATTTATTTATTATCCATTTATTATTCTACTATTATGGGACTAGTTTTAAAATATGCGCCTTTATATTGCGAACAATTTTATATCAAAATGAAGGCCGTGACACGAAAAATGATGTCAGAAAGATAATAAATGTCAGAAAGATAATAAATACTTTTGTGGTCCGAAATTTTAAAATATTAGCTAAAATTCCATTTATTGTTCTATTATTATGGGACTAGTTTTCAAATCAAATCATATAAAATCAAATGTTTATTCAGGTAAAAAGTACATACATAGAGGATTAGTTACAAACATAATGTTGGATTTATAGGTAGAGCTAGTAAATACAATACCTAAAGCCACTAGTACTCATAGCAATTCGAGCAAGGTTTCAGGCGTTTCGGTAAAATACACGCCTTTATATTGCGAACAATTTGATACCAAAATGAAAGACGTAACACAAAAAATGGTGTCAGAACACTAGAAATATATAAATAATTTTGTTGTGATGAGCGTCCAAAAGTTACAATATTTGTTAAAATTCCATTTATTGTTCTATTATTATGGGACTAGTTTTAAAATACGCACCTTTAATTTGCGAACGATTTGATAACAAAATGAAACACATAACACGAAAATTTATGTTATCAAACTGAACGAGTATATACATTAGTCTGTAGGTGTGCCAATTGGTGCTCATTCACAGGTAACTTGGCCGACTTTAAGCTTTGCTGTGGGGAGTCAGGCCGGGCTATTAGACCTTATATGCATATATCTTTTTAGAGAATTCTATTGCAAACACAATGATACCAAAAATAACGACGTTAGCACGAGAATTAAGGTAAGAAAACTGAAACAAGTATGCGCTTTTCGGTGTCGCCGCAAGCTTGCCCACACCCAACGGCGCATAACAGTCATTTCTGCAGTGCGCGAATGGCGGGTGATAGTGTTAACATTCCATGTCAGTAAGAAATTCATCAAAAGAAGCATACTTATCATTTCAGGAATGGTTCCTATCACATTTTTGTATATAATTTACCACTGTGCTGCGCCGTCCGAGAAAACTCGTTTGCCCAAAAAATGCTCTAGCCGACATATGATGATGTTCGTATAATCAAAAGAATAAAAAACCAGCGTTGAATGTAATGAAACGCCATTTTCTGGGTGAGACCCGGAGGCTCCCCGGAGCTTTACCAGGCTGATATGCTAATGTCAGACTTTGGTATCAGTCATGTGTATGGAGTTCTAGGGCCTACCGGGAACCACGGCCAGAACCTGGCTCCCTCAGAGAGGCAAGGGGAGCAATGGCCTATAGAAACCCCCGTGTGGTAGGAAGCATTCTATGTCTGCCATCGACGGGTCAAGCATCCAGAAAGGTAAGCATTCCAAAACAATCCCCCTATTCTGGTGAAAATTGCTACCTAAAGCCGAACTACTGGATAGAACTCTTCAACAGAAAACAAGGAAACTAGTATGACGTCATACGTCACCGCGGCGCTGTCTGCGCAGCTCCCTTCTCCCCGGGAGGGGGAAGGGGGGAGCCCCAGACCTCCCACGCTGGCTATCCACCCATCAGTTCTGAGGCTGAAAGTCAAAACACGCGAAAAACCGCCGACCGGAGGGAGGGAGGGTTGCTGGGGAGCCTACGGGTCTCACCCAGAAAATGGCATTTCATTACGCTGGTTTTCTGGAGGGAGCCCCGTCGGCTCCCCAGAGCTAACTACCCACAGAGGAAGGTCAAAGGGACAGAACCGGGAGGCGGACACCACGCACCCCCCACGGAAGGAGACAACCGGCAGCAAATGCCAACCCAAGGCGCCACAGCCCCGAAAAGTCCCGGGAACAACATGAGCAGCAAGGCCCCCGCACGAACACCAAAAATCCATGCCCAAAAGACCGCAAGGCCACGTCGCCCAGACGGCAGTGAGAGCAGTGAAGCCACGAACGCCACAGGCATGAGGGAAGAACACAGGCAGCTTAGCCGCAAGAACACGGCTGACCACCCGAGACACCATCATAAATCAACGCAAAACGCGCTCCGGACCCAAACGCCGTGACACGCAAACAACAGCGGAGGGCCGCCACTGAACACAAAACACGACACACCCCTGGCCCGACCAACGAAGCACCAACAAACCCTGGACCCCTCCAGAACGCAGCAGCTCCAACACGCGCCAGAAAAGATGGACACTGCTGCCACCGAACAACCAAAACGCTAAAACCGAAGGAGCAAGAACGAAGGCAGACCCCCCCCCCCACCAGGTAGATAAACAAAGAAAAAGAAAACCCCGCAAGAGGACAGTGTACCAAAGCGGAACAGAGCCGGCCGCTATGATTGGTAAAGACAAGCTGCACAGTACCAGTACTGAAACACCGCCCAGACCAAAACAAACTCGACGGCGCATGCGCATGACACACTGGCCGAACCGCACAACCCTCTCTGCGGGAAGGCACCAACCAGGACTACTGCACTAGAAAAGTAGCCAAAAGAGGAAGCAGGAACAATAAAACCGGCCAAAGAAGCAAAGAGAGCCCAAAAAGGAGCCCAACCGGGCAACAAGGAGCCCAACCGGGCGACAAGGAGCCCAATAGGGCGACAAGGAGCCAACAGGGCGACAAGGAGCCCAAAAGGGCGACAAGGAGCCCAACAGGGCGACAAGGAGCCCAACAGGGCGACAAGGAGCCCAACAGGACGACAAGGAGCCCAACAGGGCGACAAGGAGCCCAACAGGGCGACAAGGAGCCCAACAGGGCGACAAGGAGCCCAACAGGGCGACAAGTAGCCCAACCGGACCACAAGTAGCCCAACCGGGCCACAAGTAGCCCAACCGGGCCACAAGTAGCCCAACCGGGCCACAAGTAGCCCAAAACGGCGACAAGGACGAGGAGCCGACAGACGTTCCAATAATGCGGGAAGTAGCGAAAAACCTTCCCGAACCCTCGAGAACACAGAAGCCAACACTAGTCCCGAAGGCACACAAAGGCGCAGGCGCACCCGAGATCAGAAGTCACGTAGAACCCCATCAGACGGGGAAACATGACGAAAACACCGTCCCAAAAAAGGGTGGGAGGAAACATCCACCCACAGGACGGAACCAACCGACTCAAAGGCCAAGGAACCAAGCCCGGGGAGGGGTCGATGCCCAACAGCACGTACGGCGAGTGGGGAGGAAAGACCCCACTCCGCGTAACCACAAGCCCCGCCTAGAGGGGGATAAAAAAAAAACCACGGGGTCCAATGGGGCCAAGGCCCCCCAAGTCAGCCCATCCCCAGCCCCGGAAACCTACACGACAGGCCCCTGGGACCGAGCCGTTTCCCCCAAAGCCCCGACCATACCAGAAAACGGGGGCAGCCGTGAAAACACTAATGAAGGGAACCCACTGGCGGACTCGTACAACACGGCTGGAGGAACAGGCTCATATACCCCGTCACTACGGCTTGAAGGTGAGCTGGAGGAAGCAGGAGTCACACTGCAGCAAGCTCCTGGAAATATCGAATTACCCTAAGTGTTGGGAGCAGGTTGAGGGCTACAGTGGTGTCCCAGGTTACATAAAGGTTCAGGGAAGTATAAAAGCAAATAAAATACAATAAACAAGTAAAAGTGAGTGAAAATAGCTGAGTGGAAAAGTTTGTTTTGGTCTAGAACAAAAACAAAGATGGCCACCGCCACCACCTACTGGGGATGTAGACACACCAACAGATGATGGTTTCAAAGGATTCTCACCACAAGATATAAGGAAAGGAGGTGTTCTTGGCAGGCTAGAGATAATTGAGGATATGCAAAAGAAGTATGAAGAAAAAGTGCTTAAATTGGAAGAGGACAATGGAGCTCTTTGGAGTGAGCTTTGCACTCTAAAAGGGAGTATGCTTCAACAAGGTAAGATTATTACTGCATTAACAGACAAGGTAACAAATCAGGAGGAGCAAATCAAGGAACTAGTGAAAGAAAATGAGGCATGGAAAGTGAAGTGTGGTGACTTTGAAGAAATAAACAAGAAAATAGACTCGTATGGTGAACAACTCCAAGCAAGCCTAAGGGCTAACATAGAGTTAGGTAAGGATCTCCAACTGGAAACTTCACTGACAACTCACATAGAGGAGGTGAATAAAGAACTAGAAAAGTATAAAGAAGAAATAAAAGCAACATATGCTGAAGTTGTAAAAGAGAGAGAGACTATCAAAGAAGTGTGTTCGGAAGTCAAAACCAGAAATGACCAACAAGAAGCAGAAATTAGGCAAGCAATTAGGAAAGAACTGGTTACCAACAGTAAACTGGTACAAAACACTGCAGATAGAACTAAGTCCATAATCATTTTTGGATGTTTAGAGAAGGAAATTCCATCTAGGGTGGACCGAGCGGCAGAAAAGATGAAAATCATAGAGAAAATAGTAGGTTTAGGAGAAGGCTCAAAGGAAAATGTCAGTGATTTTAGAAGAATAGGAAAATATGAGAAAGAAAAGAACCGCCCCTTGAGGGTGACGTTTAATGGAGTGAAAAACATGATGGAAGTGCTAAGAAATGCCAGGAAACTGCAGAGTGATGAGGTTGGCAAATTATGGTCAATAAGACAAGACCTCTCCAAGGAAGACAGAGAAAAGCTGAAAATGAACCTAATTGAGGCAAAACGTCTAAATGGGGATAGAAATGAAGAAGACAGAAATTCTTTTTTTTTACAAAGTGACAGGGACTGGAAAGCTTGTGAAATGGTACATAAAAACAAAGCAACAAGATCAGTAGTGGAAGGGGGAGTAAAGAGCAAAGGAAAAGGGAACATGTTCCTGAAAATTTTATATACCAACATAGATGGAGTGAGGCCAAAAACTTTGGAGTTGCAAGATATAATCCAGCTTAGGGTCCCAGATATTGTTGCATTATCAGAGACGAAACTTGAAGGAAATATAATAAATGAAGTCATATTCCCAAGAGGCTACTCAGTTTGGAGACGTGACAGGAAAACTAGGAAGGGAGGAGGTGTGGCTGTACTGGTGAAAAAACACCTGAAGGTAAAAGAGTTAATATTTGAAAACCCTCGAGATATTGACATAATGGCATTGCAGGTCTGGAATCAGGATGATAAGCTGATAATTGTAAATACCTACAGCCCACCAGCAAGCAACACATGGACAAAGGAAGAACTGGATGACAAACGAGAGGGCCTCATAATGGTCATGAGAGATATTATTGTACAAGCAGATAAAGATAAATCACGACTGTTGATACTGGGGGACTTCAACTTTAAAGCAATAGACTGGGAGGCCTATGAAGCAAGAACGGAGGACTTTTGGACATGCAGATTTGTGAACCTCATTCTGGAGACATTCTTGTATCAACACATAAAGCAAGCCACAAGAATGAAGGAATGAGATATACCGTCAGTACTGGATCTAGTATTCACCAGGAAAGAAGAAGAGATTTTTGACATCCAGTACCTTCCTCCCTTGGGAAAGAGTGATCACGTCCTGTTAGACATTAAATATGCTTTAAGATATCATCTAGAAGAAAATGGGGACATTGAAACAGTTGATAAACTCGATTTAAGGAGAGGCAACTATGGGGAACTTCGAAATTTTTTTAATGAGTGTAATTGGACAGAATGGTTGCTAGGCAGGGAAGTAAATGAAATGTATGCCAAATTTTTAAAACTATATGAAGAAGGCACACAAACATTCATACCAAAACAGAGATGCAGGGCCAGAAAACAGAATTGGTTCGACAGAAATTGTCGAACAGGATTTGAGAGGGCAAGAGACCAAAAGACACAAAAATGGAATCAGTATAGGAAGAGGCCAAACCCCCAAACATACCAGCGATACAAAGATGCGAGAAACAACTATACAGCAGTAAGGAGAGAGGCAGAAAGAAATTTTGAAAAAGGGATAGCAGATAAATGTAAAACAGAACCGGGCCTATTCTACAAATTCATAAACAACAAATTGCAGGTAAAGGATAATATCCAGAGGTTGAAAATGGGAAACAGATTCACGGAAAATGAAAAGGAAATGTGTGAAACATTAAATGAAAAGTTCCAAAGTGTGTTAGTACAAAATGAAATCTTCAGAGAACCAGACACAATAAGAATTCCAGAGAACAACAGAGCGGATAGAGGTGTCTAGAGATGAAGTGGAAAATATGCTAAAGGAGCTCGGGAAGAACAAAGCAGCTGGCCCAGATGGCGTTTCACCATGGGTTCTGAGAGAATGTGCATCTGAGCTCAGCATTCCACTTCACCTGATCTTTCAGGCATCCCTGTGTACAGGAATCGTAGCAGACGTGTGGAAACAGGCTAACATAGTTCCAATCTACAAAAGTGGCAGCAGGGAAGACCCCCTCAATTATAGACCTGTATCATTGACAAGTGTAATAGTGAAAGTATTGGAAAAGCTAATCAAAACTAAATGGGTAGAACACCTGGAGAGAAATAATATAATATCAGACAGACAGTATGGTTTTCGATCTGGAAGATCCTATGTATCGAATTTACTCAGTTTCTATGATTGAGCCACAGAGATATTACAGGAAAGAGATGGTTGGGTTGACTGCATCTATCTGGACCTAAAAAAGGCTTTCGACAGAGTTCCACATAAGAGGTTGTTCTGGAAACTGGAAAATATTGGAGGGGTGACAGGTAAGCTTCTAACATGGATGATAAAATTTTCTGACTGATAGAAAAATGAGGGCAGTAATCAGAGGCAATGTATCGGACTGGAGAAATGTCACAAGTGGAGTACCACAGGGTTCAGTTCTTGCACCAGTGATGTTTATTGTCTACATAAATGATCTACCAGTTGGTATACAGAATTATATGAACATGTTTGCTGATGATGCTAAGATAATAGGAAGGATAAGAAATTTAGATGACTGTCATGCCCTTCAAGAAGACCTGGACAAAATAAGTATATGGAGCACCACTTGGCAAATGGAATTTAATGTAAATAAATGTCATGTTATGGAATGTGGAATAGGAGAACATAGACCCCACACAACCTATATATTATGTGAGAAATCTTTAAAGAATTCTGATAAAGAAAGAGATCTAGGAGTGGTTCTAAATAGAAAACTATCACCTGAGGACCACATAAAGAATATTGTGCAAGGAGCCTATGCGATGCTTTCTAACTTCAGAATTGCATTTAAATACATGGATGGCGATATACTAAAGAAATTGTTCATGACTTTTGTTAGGCCAAAGCTAGAATATGCAGCTGTTGTGTGGTGCCCATATCTTAAGAAGCACATCAACAAACTGGAAAAGGTGCAAAGACATGCTACTAAGTGGCTCCCAGAACTGAAGGGCAAGAGCTACGAGGAGAGGTTAGAAGCATTAAATATGCCAAAACTAGAAGACAGAAGAAAAAGAGGTGATATGATCACTACGTACAAAATAGTAACAGGAATTGATAAAATCGACAGGGAAGACTTCCTGAGACCTGGAACTTCAAGAACAAGAGGTCATAGATTTAAATTAGCTAAACACAGCTGCCGAAGAAATATAAGAAAATTCACCTTCGCAAATAGAGTGGTAGACGGTTGGAACAAGTTAAGTGAGAAGGTGGTGGAGGCCAAGACCGTCAGTAGTTTCAAAGCGTTATATGACAAAGAGTGCTGGAAAGACGGGACACCACGAGCGTAGCTCTCATCCTGTAACTACACTTAGGTAATTACACTTAGGTAATTACTACCCCGGAAGGGGAATTCCCCGAGACTGCCCAAGTCTCAACATCATCAAAAACCCCGCCCCGAACCTACAGACGGTAAGGGACCGGATGCAGGCAGGAAGGGTGATCCAGGGGAGAGACAAGGGGGCGTGGATGGAACCGAAGCAACCAACACCCCCAAGTCCCAAAACGAACTACAACGGGGCAGCCCCGGGGCTCCCGGGGAGGAAACCACGAGAACGTTGCCACCACCAAGGCTCAAGTGCAACGCCCCTGCTGCCCGCACCCGCTTTGTCAGCACAACTGGGTAACCAAGCCACAACGAGCAACCAAACTCGCAGGACTCCGGGTCGAAAGTGTCACCGACCCCACAGGCAGCAGACGGAGGCAAAACAGAGAGTCACCCAGAGACAAAGGGTGAGAGCAACCCTCAAACTCGCTGGAAGCGAGGGGAACTCTGGGGTCACATCCATCGGACTCGCGCGCCCCCAGGGGTTTCCCAGGGTCCCGAGCGTTTACTATAAGAGGACTCGCGCTCAGGTAATCCTAGGAAGGGTACTGCTAACCGGCACCCAAAGCTACCAAACAATTTTCTAAGAGCTGAACCCCCGGGACGTGTACACTCACGGGGACCTAGCAGGGGGTACCACTAGAAAATACTTCGTACACACAGGACACAAGGGGTGGATAGCCAGCGTGGGAGGTCTGGGGCTCCCCCTTCTCCCTCCCGGGTAGGGGGGAGCTGCGCAGACTGCGACACGGTGACGTATGACGTCATACTAGTTTCCTTGTTTTCTGTTGAAGAGTTCTATCCACCTAGTTCGGCTTTAGGTAGCAATTTTCACCAGAATAGGGGTTTGTTTTGGAATGCTTACCTTTCTGGATGCTTGACCCGGTCGATGGCAGACATAGAATGCTTCCTACCACACGGGGGGTTTCTATAGGCCATTGCTGCCCTTGCCTCTCTGAGGGGGCCAGGTACTGGCCATGGTCCCTGGTAGGCCCTAGAACTCCATACACATGACTGATGCCAAAGTCTGACATTAGTATATCAGCCTGGTAAAGCTCCAGGGAGCCGACGGGGCTCCCCCCAGAAAACCAGCGTTGAATGTAATGAAACGCCATTTTCTAGGCGAGTCCCGGAGGGTCCCTGGAGCTGATATACTAATGTCAGACTTTGGCATCAGTCATGTGTATGGCGTTCTGTGGGCCAACCAAGGACCACAAGCCAGAAATCCCCCCCCCCCCCCCACAGAGGCACGAGGAGCAATTGCCTAAAGCCACCCTAGCGTGGTTAGAAGCATTCTATGTCTACCATCGACTGGGTTAGGCACCCAGAAAGGTAAGCATCCTAAAATAAACCCCTATTCTGGTGAAAATTGCTACAAAAAGTTAAACAAGAGGATAGAACTCCCAAACAGAAACGAGCACGACGTCACATGTCGCGCCTGCTGTCTGTACAGCTACCCCCACCCTGAGAGGGGGAAGGGGGAGCCTCAGACCCCCGTGACAGCCATCAACACACCAGTTCTGAGACTGGATATCAAAAACATGTGAAAAGCGCTGACTGGGGGGAGGGAGGGAGGGTTGCCAGGGAGCCTCCGGGACTCACCCAGAAAATGGTATTTCATTACATTCAACGCTGGTTTTCTGGCTACCTACCCGGAGCTACCTACCAACAGATCCAGGGGCCTGAGTAGCCTGGTGGATAGCGCGCAGCTCTTGTAATTCTGTGGCGCGGGTTCGATTCTCGCACCAGGCAGAAACAAATGGGCAAAGTTTTTTTCACCCTGAATGCCCCTATTACCTAGCAGTAAATAGGTACTGGGAGTTAGTCATCTGTCACGGGCTGCTTCCTGGGGTGTGGGATGTGGAGAGAGAGAGAGAGAGAGAGAGAGAGAGAGAGAGAGAGAGAGAGAGAGAGAGAGAGAGAGAGAGAGAGAGAGAGAGAGAGAGAGAGAAAAAAAAGGAGTTAGTAAACAGTTGATAGGCAGGCCGAAAGAGCAAAGCTCAACCCTCGCAAACACAACTAGGTGAATACAGATGAAAACTATAGGGACTTACCCAGGAGGCGGTCGCTGCTCACTCCTCAACGCGAAGTCTTGACAACTACAACCGCCGACCCAAAGCAACAGAGGCCCAACTAGGCCCAGGAGCGTTCACCAAGTAACGCGCAGCCAGGACCCTGTTTAGACCTCCAAAAACTCTGTGCCCGAATGTCAACCCAAGAAATATTACCAAAAACAGCAGCAAGAGCAGCAAACTTGCGAACATCATTGGCACGAGGATAGACCGCAGGCTGGCTAGACCGAACAACCCTGTGGACAGCCTGGGAGACCCGAACCCTGGAACAGGGAAGAAGGGAAACCGGATCAACCCAAAAAGCATCCCTGGCTACAGATTCCGTGGCGCGCACATAACGGCGAAGAGCCGCACCGGACACAACGCATGATGCATCCCCGCCTTGACGAACCAAGCATCAACAACCCATGGACCCCTCCAGAAAGCAGCAGTCTCATTCTTCGCCAGAAAAGGAGGAGATAGCTGCAAATGAACAAACCTACCGCCAGAACCAAATGAGCAGATACCCCTGTGCTGGAGGAGAGCATGAAGCTCCCCGACCAGACCCCCAGAGGCCAATGCCAACAAGAAAAGAGCTTTAACCCTTAAACCGCGCATATCATATATATATGATATCAGTGACAAAACCGAAACCGCGCACATCATTTATATATGCTT
Organism: Procambarus clarkii; assembly: GCF_040958095.1. NCBI lineage: Eukaryota > Metazoa > Arthropoda > Malacostraca > Decapoda > Cambaridae > Procambarus > Procambarus clarkii. Next base: position 31,805,488 of record NC_091173.1, on the reverse strand, counting down.
TCGTGTCTAGCGCTATAATTTAAATGCCCCGCCTGGGATAGGGGCAGCTATAGTACAGCCATGACCAATAGTTGCCAGATGCCACCTAGAAAAAGAATCCAGGCCAACATTCTTGGGTGTGAAAGCGTCAGTAATGAGCAAGCCACCAAGGCTGGCGTACGCAGCACGAGCTCACAGCACCGCTGTTCAGCTTTTGACCACAGTATCGGCTACAAATGCCATAATATATATGATCCTGCTATTATTTAGCGATGATAGTATTATAGAAGACCCCCTGACTGTGATAAAACTGACCAGGATTCTGATAATAGCAGGATTGTGGTGATATTTAGCGCTGTGCTCCATGGAGGGAGGAGTAAGGCTGTGGGAGGGAGGGTTGTGGCGTCGTCTTCTGACTGTGTGTGGCCACCATTTATTGACTGCACTCACCATACCAGCTTAGTGGTTCGCTATGGTGAACACAAATGTAGATACTTATATATAACGTGTATAGTGTGAGATAACAGCGAGAGGAGTAGGTTGGGAGCCGCCATTTTGGTGAGGGAGATGCATCGTCTGCACGCCTTATCATGTTATTTATTGGTGGCCACTATGGTCTTTGGGCACCATACCAGCTTTTTGTACAGGTATGGTGAATAAAACAGGTAGATACTTATATATAAGGTGTGTATATAGCATAATAACACCACAAACAATATTGTTGGAGGAGAAATATTAGTGCATCTGGCCTTGAGGCCGGCCGCCACCAGCTGACTGTGTGAGTAGCTACGTCTTCGTGTCTTTACTCACCATACAAGCTTAGATGTGCAGTTATGGTGAACAAAACATTGTAAATGCATATATATAACGTCTGTGTATAGTGAATAAATGCAAAAACAGTATTGTGGGAGGAGAATGAGGGCAAGTGAGGTAGTGTTGAGGGAATGAGTGGCAGTGAGTGGCTCGCAGGTGTGTGGCGGTCACTCCTCATTGCTTTTTGACTCACAAGACCAACTTAGTAGTTCGTTATGGTGAACAAAACATGCAGATACCTCTATATAACCTGTGTATATAGTGTAACAACAGCAAAACTGTTTGTTTATTGTTTTATGAACTATAATAATTGAATCATTAATATGCACACCATAATTTTGAGTACAGCGATGGTTTACACATTTTATTACATAAATATACCACAATTCACTGTATGGAATAATATTACAGTACAACCTCGATTCAACGTACCCCGATTCAACGAATCTCCGGTTAGTTCGCAAACTTTTCAGGCCGGATTTACTCACCCGGTTCGACGAAACAATGGTTCGCCGAAGCGGGGGATGTTCGGATTTGCTTGCGAACGTCCAGACAGAGTTCACAGATTGGTGGAAAACTTTCACATTCTTTCACAGATTACAATTATTAATTCCTTCATATGACACGTTCGATCACACAAGTGGACCACACAAGTGGACCGCACAAGTGGTCCACATTTGGTTCACAAGCTTATGATGTTGGGACAGAGTTCACAGAGTGGTGGAAAACTTTACCATACCATCACAGATTACAATTAATAATTCCTTCATATGACAAGTTGGATTCACACAAGTGGACCACAAATGGTCCACAAGCTTACGATATTGGGAACAGAGTTCACAGAGTGGTTGAAAACTGTCTCATTCTATCACAGATTACAATTAATAATTCCTTCATAAGACAAGTTGGATCACACAAGTGGACCACATAACAAGTGAATCATATGAACCAAACACCAGCCAGATTCGTCCACACAAGTGAACGACTGAGTTTCAATGATTTTCGTTCACCAATTGGTCGCACACGTATCTTTGTAAATTAATTCAAAGGTTGAAGCGTGAATAGCTAGCTAATGTGTTGAAATCTTCTTGTATACATTTTCTGTGATGAAACAAAACAAGTGAGGGTGAACAGATAAGGGAATATTGTGGAGTAAACTTCACTTTACAGTGAGGTTTCACTCACTTTCGTCTGTGTTGTCATAGTTTAGTGACCCATGACTTTGAATGTTTCACATTAATAAATCATTTCTAAAACTGGTGTTTTAATAACTCTTTATTATCCTAGTTAAACTAAACTAAATAAAACAAAATATATACTGTAATATGATAGATATCTGTTAAAGTATTTGAGAAATTATTCACGTTATTGGCGGCACAACTCCAGCACGAGTGGACGGGTCTAATCCCTGTCCACACAACACCATGCTTGTTTTGTACGATTTCGTCGCCACAGTTCAGTGATCTACGGCTTCGAAATAATAAAATTAATAAATCAGTTCCAAAGTATTTTTTATAGCTCTTATTACCGTAATAATGTTGCTAAGCTAAATATGTAACCCAACAATATATAATTTAATGTAAATCGAATACTTGAGAGAAATTTATGTTACTGGAAATCGAACATAGTACCTGGCGGTGTTTTGTTCGATTTCAGTCGCCACAGTTCAATGACCTACGGCTTCGAAATAATAAAATTAATAAATCAGTTCCAAAATAAGTATTTTTTATAGGTCTTATTATCGTAATAATGTTGCTAAACTAAATATATAACCCAAAAATATATAATTTGATTTAAATCGAATATTTTAGAGAAATTTATGTTACTGGATCTGGCTTAAACACCAGCCTACTGAAGCGTGTACGTATAGAACTTAGTCTGTGTTCGTACAGTATGCACCCAGTGCCCTTAGCTTTGTCTGCGATTGACGTACAGTATTTATCCGCCAGTGGAAGAATAATTGTGGAATTGACCATTTTTTACTACAGCTCTTTGGTTATAAAACAAAATGTCTCAGGGGCTTACTAATAGTGCCTTATTAATGCCAAAAATGAAGCAATATTTTGCAATTACTAATAGCAGAAAATCAACCAGCACAAGAACAGCCGTACCCAGCACGAGAACAGCCGTACCCAGCACGAGAACAGCCGTACCCAGCACGAGAACAGCTGTACCCAGCACAAGAACAGCTGTACCCAGCAAGAGAACAGACATACCAAGCACGAGAACAGCCGTACCCAGCACGAGAACAGCCGTACCCAGCATGAGAACAGCCGTACCCAGCAAGAGAACAGCCGTACCAAGGACGAGAACAGCCGAACCCAGCACGAGAACAGCCGAACCCAGCACGAGAACAGCCGAACCCAGCACGAGAACAGCCGTACCCAGCATGAGAACAGCCGTACCCAGCACAAGAATAGCCGTACCCGGCACAAGCACAGATGTACCCGGCACTAGTACAACAGCCATACCCAGCACTGGTACAACAGCAGCCAGCACCAGCTCAGATGCAGATGAACCCACAGCAGCAGTGAGCATCAGCAAAGCTGATGCAAACATCTAAAAACATCGTGTGCGGCGTGAACAGTTAGAACAAGTGTTAAATTTAAGTGTGTACACAGTGTTAAAATTAAAGTTGCAGTAATTTTAGTGTACAATAGTTTTTATGAACTGTATTGTAGTACTCAACATACAGCAGAACTACTTTTAATCAACACAGTGCTAACGGCATAATGCCCTGCAGTACGTATTTACTGTAGAGCATTCACAAAGTCACAAAACTTCTAGACGGACATAACTTCAACAATAAGGTAAATTTATGAATTACAGTATTTTTTAGTAGAGAAGTAATATATAGGTACAGTATGCAATATGATAATGCATTTTTATTGTGTACAAAAAAAAAAAAACACTGACACAAACGCCCCCTGAAGGTCACCTCTTGCAACGAATCCAACGCTCCAACGAACTGGGGTTGGTCCCATATAGTACGTTGAATCGAGGTAGTACTGTACTGCAAAAAACTAAGAAAAAATCAGACACATTGAAATAATTAGGTAATAATATACTTGTGGCAACTGCCGTCTGACAGCTCGGGCGGAGTAGACCTCGTCTGGCGAAGGCTCTGGCAACGCCCCTTTTCTACCACACTTCCCTACCCTATTGTGGCTAAAATATGCCACCTACTGATTTTTTTGTTATTTTTTCCGTGATCAGGGAACAAAAATGAACACTTCTATCGGACGAAAGAATTTTTTTTTTTTTTTTTTTTTTTTTTTTGCACCTGTGGGTGTGAATTCCATTTGGTCCCCTAGCGGTTTGAGGATTAATGAAGCTGAAGATTACAAAGCTGTGAAGATTGCATCATCCTCTGCAGCGCTTGTTTTGTATTGTTCAGTGCTGTAAACAGGGTACATACAGTATGTACACTTATTTTCAGGCATTCACTTCACACAACAGCTAGGCTTACTATTAATTCACATGAGTTCTCCTGTTCTAATTCTAATTCACAATTGAAAATTATTTCTACTGTATATTTGCACTGTATTCTATCTTTTTGTCAAGGTTTAAATAATCATTAACACTTACAATACTGTACTCTATCAACACTTTTTACACTAATTTATGTGCCTTTCAATCATGTTTTATATCGTTAGCGGAGGCTACACGACTTGTTGATGGGAATTCAGCATCGGCAGGTGTAACATGGCTTGTAGGGCATTTCGTTGCCGGCGAATGCTCCACGATTTGTCGATGGGAATTCAGCATCGGCCAGTGCAGCATGGCTTATAAAGCATTCGTTGCTGGCGGAGGCTGCACAACTTGTTGATGGGAATTCAGCATCGGTTGGTGCAGCATGGCTTGTAGAGTATTTGTTGCCGGCGGAGGCTACACAACTTGTTGATGGGAATTCAGCATGGGAGGTGCAGCATGGCTTGTAGAGCATTTGTTGCCGGCGCAGGCTGCACAAGTTGTTGATGGGAATTCAGCATCGACGGGTGCAGCATGGCTTGAAGGGCACTCGTTGACAGCGGATGCTGCATGACTTGTTGAATTCCCAGGGGATGCAGCATGGCTTGTAGACGAAGATTTTTCACGAATCGTTGAAATCATGAATTTATCTACTTTTTGTCTGAATCTGATTTTCTCTGGCTAATATTCTGAGACATTGCTCTCACCCACATGAGTTCACAGTAAACAGTGCGGACACATGGCCCGGCACAGTACATTCTAGGTCCGTGGGAAAAAAATTCCCAATTGCCTATACTATAAAAGGTATTTAATAAGAAAACAAAGAATTTTGCTCAATAACAATGGTTTCAAAATATTTTATTAATAATAATTTAGAATTTTCTTCATTAAACTGAATCTTTTTAAAACAAAGTTAAGATTTAATATACGACTCTGGATGATCGAGGTCAGTGGCCTGGTCACCATGTGAGGGGCCACCGATGCCAAAACAAACCCAATACCGACCATTAGTAATATCGACCGCCAGACCGTTACATGAGGCTCTAGATACAGTCTCCCAAACCGGTTGTTATTACCGGCAGATCGATATAAAAGAGGCCGTTAAATTGAGTGGATACTGGCTTTACACAGCACATGATGCACCTCTGGCCGAACCAACCAAGCATCCACAACTAACGGACCCTTCCGGAAGCGTTCCATCTCATTCTTCGCCACAAAAGAAGGAACTAGCTGCAATGAACAAAATGTTCACCAGAACCAAACAAACAAAACTTCTGGTGCCAGAGGAGAACATGAAGCTCCCCAACCTGACCCCCATAGGCTAAAGCCTACAAAAACAAAGCCTTCCAGAAGCAATCACGAACAGAGGCAACCACAAATTGAGGTGAAGAAAGAACTCTGTCCAGAGACCACAAAAGCTCAGGTGGCACATGAGCAGGCTGGAGGTGAAATGATGCATGAGAAAGCATGTGGAATGAGGCAGAAGTTATATCCTCTCCAAATGCAAGCTGCAGCGGCTCCGCCAATGCCACACAATAAGAAGCGACAGTATTCGGCATGAGATGCCAGTTTGGGAAAAGAGAGAAAGAGCAAAAAAAACTTGTGCGATAGCAATGAAGTGAAAGAAAATGATTGCAGACCAAGAAACCGCATACTGTTGCTGAGAAAAAGACCGCAAGTGGGATACCATCAAAGAAGCCACCTGAACATCAAACAAATGGTGACACACATGCCTAGAAAGACCAGACACCAATCACAGAGGAGAAACTCTAACCAGCAAGGTACCTCACCGGTCCCAACCAACTGAAAGAGGCGAAGCCGCGGGTTCAATCACTGAGTAAGCCACGCCTGAAACCAAGGTTGGGCCAGCTACCGTGGGCCAGAAGAATCACCCTCCCTTGATACGATTCGAGCCAAGCCAGAACCCAGAGCAACAGCTGGACCGGCAGAAAAAGTTACAAAAATCCCCACCTCGACCAGTCCTGCCAAAAAGCATTCACCGCAAGAGAATCACAGTTGGGGCACAGTGCCATGTACACAGGAAGATGCAAAGAAGTCCACCTCTGGGCACCTGTACATCCGGCAAAGCCAAAGGAAGGAAGCGGCATCGACCATCCAATCAGTGGAAAGATGAATGAAGCGAGACAGGCCATCTGCCAGGACACTGGACACTCCCTAAACATGAACAGTACGGAGAGCTAAACCCCGAGAACTCAACAGAAGAGCTACCTAGAGAGTAGCTCTTACAGAAGGGTGACCAGCTCCAAAAAACCACTGACTGAAGCGACCCTCACCAGTTCAAACAATGAACCACAGGGAAGCAGTCTGATGGAGCTGGATCACAGAGCCTCGTGGATCCGCACCTGTGGGAAAGCTTCCCACATCACCCTTAAATTTTTTGATGCAGCATGCAAAAATAAAAATACTGCTGTTGCTATATTAATAACACTTAAGTTAAAATTATTTTAGTTGATCCTGTAAAGGATGGCGTACTTGACAAATCTGCCCCAGAAAATGAGAATCATATAGTATCCACTCGATTTAACGGCCTATATGAAGTTGTACCCAGGTCATTATTTCCAGAGCTCCAGTATTATTTCCGAAGATAAGTGTCGGTAATTTTTCAAGTAACATTCAGGTAAGATATATTTTATACAGAGAGCCACTGGGTCCACTACTCTAGTGCCTTCTACCCTGTGACGTCATAGATTCACAGCACATTGTTTTGATTTGTAATGAGGCTGGAGTATTCATTCCTTGACTTTATTGGACATATCTGCACAATCAAGGAACATCCGTGCACCATGTCGGCTCCAAATGCACTCGTGGTGTCAGTGATGGCTGACTGGTGGGTGGATGGGCAGGCAGGCAGAGCTTGGGAGGGAGGCAGGCAGACAGAGGCTGGGTGGTAGGCAGGGAGGGAGAGGCAAGGAGGGAGGCAGGCAGACAGAGGCTGGGTGGTAGGCAGGGAGGGAGAGGCAAGGAGGGAGGCAGGCAGGCAGAGGCTGGGTGGTAGGCAGGGAGGGAGAGGCAAGGAGGGAGGCAGGCAGGCAGAGGCTGGGTGGTAGGCAGGGAGGGAGAGGCAAGGAGGGAGGCAGGCAGGCAGAGGCTGGGTGGTAGGCAGGGAGGGAGGGAGGCAGGCAGGCAGAGCTTGGGAGGGAGGCAGGCAGGCAGAGGCTGGCTGGTAGGCACAGAGGGAGAGGCAAGGAGAGAGGCAGGCAGGCAGAGCTTGGAAGGGAGGGAGGCAGGCAGGCAGGCAGAGGTTGGAGGAGGGAGGCAGGCAGGCAGAGGTTGGGAGGGAGGCAGGCAGGCAGAGGTTGGGAGGGAGGCAGGCAGGCAGAGGTTGGGAGGGAGGCAGGCAGGCAGAGGCTGGCTGGTAGGCAAGGAGGGAGAGGCAAGGAGAGAGGCAGGCAGGCAGAGGCTGGGTGGTAGGCAGGGAGGGAGAGGATGGAAATGGATGGTAGGATGGAGATGGATGGAGGAATGGATTGATGGATGGATGGATGGATGGATTGATGGAGGGAGGGAGAGATGGATGGAGCTATGGTTGTTGAGGTGAAGCAGACAGCGTGTGTGTGTGGGAAGTATGGGGTGGGGGGTGGGAGGGAGGTGTGTCGATGGTGGGGAAAGGACCGGCTCACTGATGAGCCTAACATACTTTACCCAGTTAACCAGATGTTTCTTAACTAAATTCTGGATGTACATCATATATATTTTTGCTTACAAATTTTGTTTAGTAATATTATTAGGATAATAAAAAGTTATAAAATACTTGTTTCATGAATGCTTTATTGTATTAGATGGAGATTCTCCAGGGTGTCTCTGGCTGGCTGGCAATCTACTGAGCCATTTCCCAGAAGGGTCTTGGGGAGGGGGGGGGACACACAGGAAGTAAGGGTGTGGGGGAGAGGTTCAGAGAGGGTGAGGGAGGGGATGAAAGGGGTAGGCGGCATATATGACAGCACTTTTTTTTATTTTTAAATGTATCAAAAATGAATCCATATTATGGATGGGAGACCGAGGGGTATAGGCTGAGGAGCTGAATGAGTATACCGGGTAAGTTCGCTAGGCACAAAAATCGTTGCTAATAATAAAACCGTCTGTTATCACAAGACTTATGATGTGTCGGCAGTTATGAAGGAAGCTCACGTCATCTTACCCAGTATACATAATCCACATCTGATATGTTATACATTATTTAACATTGGTGTTACCTTTAAGACACATTTATTCATTATTTAAACAAAAAATGCTCCTAGAAATTTGAGAGGAGTGATTAAATTTTCATCCGCCTGTCAGCTATTTGCAATGTGTGAATGACAACGCCACCAGAGCGCTATAATGGTGCGCCACTGCCAAGTGTGCCGCCCTGGTGGCCTGATGCAGCAACACAAAACATCACATCCAGAAATATAAGTTTCACATCCTGTATAGTAATTCTCTTGCCCAATATATAAACAACTACATCACAGCTGATCTTAGAGGAGGTAAGAGTTGTGGTACAAAATCCACTTTAAAATATCTTTCAATAAATGCATGATGAAACATAGAAAACATTTTTTCTACTTAATATCCTTGTAAAATAGAGGTGGGTCCTATGCGAGGGTGCGTCTTTTACGCTGGCAAATACGGTACTGTATTCACATCGCTAGAGCATCTCACACCCATAATGCTATTACAGTACAACCTCGATTCAACGTACTATATGGGACCAACCCCAGTTCGTTGGAGCGTTGGATTCATTGCAAGAGGTGACCTTCAGGCGGCGTTTGAGTCAGTGCCTTTTTTTTCTTGTACACAATAAAAATGCATTATCATATTATATACTGTACCTATATATTATTACCCTACTAAAAAATACTGTGTTACATTTGTTATTTACCTTATTGTTGGAGTTATGTCCATCTTGATATATCATGGAGTTGTGAATGCTGTACAGTAAATACGTACTGTAGTGTATTACACTGTTAACACTGTGTTTTAAGTAGTTCTGCTGTATGTTGAGTACTACAATAGAGTTTATGAAAACTATTGTACACTAAAATTACTGCAACTTTAATTTTAACACTGTGTACACACTTAAATTTAACACTTGTTCTGTCTGTTCACGCCACACACGATATTTTTAGATGTTTGCATCAGCTTTGCTGGTGCTCGCTGCTGCTATGGCTTCAGCTGCTTTCGAGCTGGTGCTGGCTGCTGTTGTACCAGTGCTGGGTACAGCTATGCTCGTGCTGGGTACGGCTGTTCTCATGCTGGGTACAACTGTTTTCGTGTTGGATGATTTTCTTGCAAAATATTGCTTCATTTTTGGCATTAATAAGGCACTATTAGTAAGCCCCTGAGACATTTTGTTGTATAACAATACAGCTGTAGTTCAAAAATGGTAAATTCCACAATTATTCTTCCACCGGTGGTTAAATACTGTACGTTAATCACAGACAAAACTAAGGGCACTGGGTGCATACTGAACGAATGCAGACTAGGTCTATACGTACACCCTACAGTAGGCTAGTGTTTAAGCCAGATCCAGTAACATAAATTTCTCTCAAATATTCGATTTACATCAAATTATATATTTTTAAGTTATATATTTAGTTTAGGAACATTATTATGAGAATAAGAGCTATAAAAATATTTTAGAACTGATCTATTAATTTTATTATTTCGAAACCATAGGTCCACTGAACTATAGCGACGAAATCGAACAAAACAAACATGGTGTGTGCACACGGATTAGACCTGTCCACTCACGCTGGACTTGTGAGCGTCCAATAACATGAATAATTTCTCAAATAGCAGATATCTATCTTATTGCAGTATATTTTTGGTTTTATTTAGTTTAGTTTAATTAGGATAATAAAGTAATTAAAACACCAGTTTCAGAAATGATTTATTAATCTGAAACGTTCAAAGTCATGGGTCACTGAACTATAACGACACAGACGAAAGTGAATGAAACCACACTATAAAGTGAGGTTTACAGTACAGTATTCCCTTATCTGTCCACCCTCACCCATCTTCTTTCATCACAGAAAATGTATATAAGAAGATTTTCAACACATTAGCTAGCTATTCACGCTTCTGCCTTTAAATTAATTGACAAAGATACGTGTGCACGAATCAGTGAACGAAAGTCATTGAAACTCAGTCGCTCACTTGTGTGGACCACTCTGGCAGGTGTTTGGTTAATATGCTTTACTTGTTATGTGGACCTTTCTGGCTTGTGTTTGGTTCATATGGTTCACTTGTTATGAGGTCCATTTGTGTGATCCAACTTGGCTTATGAAGGAATTATTGTAGATAGAATGAGTTTTCCACCACTCTGTGAACTCTGTCCCAACATCATAAGCTTATGGACCCACTTGTGGTCCACTTGTGTGGTCCACTTGTGTGGCCTACATGTGTGGTCCACTTGTGTGACCCAACTTGTCATATGAAGGAATTATTAATTGTAACCTGTGATGGATTTGGAAAGTTTTCCACCACTCTGTGAACTGTCCCAACATCCTAAGCTTGTGGACCACTTGTACGGTCCACTTGTGTGGTCCACTTATGTGATCGAACTTCTCATATGAGCGAATTATTAATTGTAATCTGTGATATAATGGGAAAGTTTTCCACCAGTCTGTGAACTCTGTCTCGACATCGTAAGCAAATCCGAACATTCCCCGCTTCGGCGAACCGGGTGAGTAAATCCGGCCTAAAAAGTGTGTGAACTAGCCGGAGATTCGTTGAATCGGGGTACGTTGAATCGAGGTTGTACTGTATATTGCATTATTATCACTAAATATTTTAGGATAGTAGCAACACTACCATACCTGGTCAGTCAGTACCTGCACCTGCTCACACGACCCAGCCACTGGGAACTGCTCACATAACCCAGCCATGGGGAACTGCTTGGCCATTTGTTTGCTCATCTGAAATGCAGTTCATAATTAGCAGCTCATCTAAACATTCCATGTAAGGTTTCTACAGCTGTATATGAAAAAATAATGAAAGTATTCCACAAATCTTTACAAAATATTCCTTTCATAAACTTAATTTCACTAAATACCATTATCAATTCATTGATATCAATACTGTATTGTACAAAGTTCTATACTGCTTACATAGCACACTTTCTATTAAACACAAACTGCTTACATGCACTCCATTAACTTCAACTGTTACATTCTTATCTTATACTAACTGTACTTGGCCATATGTTGCTGTGGCTTAGCAATGCATGCAGCAACCCAAAGACCAAAACGAGAAGAAAATAGACCACCCAGGTCAACGACCAGGATGGCACCATAACTAAAGAGCAGGCCAGAAGGAAACCAACGCTCAGGATCGCAAGCGGAACGGAGCAGAAGGAACCACAGCACCGAACGCAAGCTAGAGCGGCTCTGCCAGCACCACCCAATACGAGGTGACAGTACACGGTCCCAGACGATGGACCCGGAACAACCTCGAAGGGAAGATAAGCCAATCATCAGAGAATCAAGAGAATCAGAGACTGAAGGACCCTTCGCAGTGATAGGAAAACAGAAAGGACCGCCAGGAAAACCACACACCGCCCCCGAGATGAAACACACATGTGGGAAACCAACAACGAACCCACCAGTGCCAACACAAACAATGAGAAACGAGCACCATGAACGTAAATGCAAAATGCGAATCGAAAAACAGCGACCCCACAACCCAAAGGAGCAACATAACCAGCTCCAGCAGGGAAGAATGACACACGCGTCCCTGAGGCATCCAAGAGGAGAACTACGCAGGACGTGAACCGTAGGAAAGCAAACACACCCGTTCCAGAAAAGGAACAAAGAAAAACCGGAGCCAGGACCGGAACCCAGCTACCGATTCCAAGAAAAGGAACCAGTAAGGCAGGAGCAGCGGACCGAAAGTCCACAAGCCCCACAGACAGTGCAACACCGAAGCCTGCAGTAAGTCACAAAGAAAAATCGTAGGAACTCAGCACCAAAACGGAACACCAGAGAAGTCCAAAAGCAGGGAACTGAACATGGACAGAGGCCCACCCGAGCACCCAACATCAGGATAGTTAATAAGCTCCAACCCAGATACACAGACAAGTGTAGCATAGGAGGAGGAAAAACGGAAAAAGGCAAGGAAAACCCCGAATACGGACCAAGGAGCGGCCGGGAAGTAATGCACACGACCAACCACAAAATATTTAGAGGAGGGCGTACATACCCGAGGGACCTCATGGACAGCAGGGTGCAGCCAGGCACCGAAGATAGGCAAGGAATGAGTGTCCAGATAGGGAAAAGACCCAGGTGCTGACAAACGAAACCAAAAGTACCAAAATGTGGGGCAGAGCCCCACAGGACAACAAAGAACAATATACATGACAAAGGAAAGTCACTGAAGGCACATGCAAAGTAATCAAACACAAGACACCACCCCAAACACCCCTGTTAGGAGCCATCGACGCAACCCCGCCAAGCGGGGAAGAGACAGAGTAAACAAGGATGGAGCAGTGACCAAAGGTGGCACATGCCACCTTTGTGGCACGTTTTGTACATGAAACAATGGGTATAAATTGAATAAGTTCAGATTTAGGAAAGACTTGAATAAATACTGGTGCGGTAACAGGTTTGTTGATTTGTGGAACCAATTACCGCATAACGTGGTGGAGGATGGGGTCCCTCGATTGTTTCATGCGTGGGTTGGACATGTATATGAGTGAGATTGGGTGGTAATAAATAGGAGCTGCCTCGTATGGGCCAATAGGCCTTCAGCAGTTACCATTGTTCTTATGTCCTTATGTTCGTATGCACAAAGGGACACAGGAGGAAGCTGAGTACCCAAAGGAGCCACAGACATGAAAAAGAACCTGATCAATGTCAGAAGAGATAGGAAGCGGTAAGCACTAGGAAGCGGTAAGCACTAGGAAGCTCCATGGTGGAGGCAGACTCCACCCACAGGAGCAAACGCAGATAAGACAGAGCCCAGGAGGCTCTGGAAATTGCACAACCGTCGACCGACAGGAGAGAGGCGGGGCCAAAAAGCCAGAGCTCAACCCCCGCAAACACAACTAGGCAAGCACCCCACCAAAAGTTGAGAACCAGCACCTGGCCGACAGAGGCGCCAGACATGGCAATCTCACCTGCAGAGCAAACACACGAGCGTGCCACAACACAGGCGAGGCAAGTAACATACCAGGACCATCGCTAGTGGTGCGCTCGAATGCCATGCATACTAGAGGCATTAGGCATTGTATGTACCGTTACCTGAATAAAAGTTGGAAGTCTACGGAGAAATATGTCCAGAGGGGTGCGCTCTACAGAAGACAAGGAGCAGTACAGAGGGGGGAGGAGGAGGGGCCACTCCGAGCCATCCCACACCCAGAAGCAGAGGAAAGAACGATATGACGCCCCTATATATAAAACCCAGAACACCCCCAGCATCCAGAGGGCTACAACTGGAGGGAAAAAATGAGCAAGAAGCCGTAGAAAACCGCGAGAAACGATGCGTAAAACACGAGCATACCACCCATAAACAAAACACACACCCCGGCCCCAGCGTGCGAGGTACGAACGCACCACCCATCCACCGGGTGGCATGGCTCATACGCCAAGCGGACTCATATCGTACATACACATAACGTACAGACACATCGAATACACACATCGTATAAACACCAGGAAGGCGTACGTAACGAAGACGAGGAATGTCGAAACTGGAAGTAGAGACGACGTGAAAACAAAACAAGACAAAACCGAAGTGAAAGAAAACAGAGGAAGGAAGGTAACCAACAAGGCTGACAAAAGATCAGAGGGAAACCACATCAGAAGTCAACAGACGTTCCAATACTATTGGAAGGTACGAAGAGATGTGAGAACCAACGAGAACCACGACAAGCAAGCACAAACGCACGGAGGTACACATGGACAAAAATATACCCCTGATCAAGGGACACGCAGGGACCCCGATACGAAGAGAACACTATCACTGTAACACTAACTTTTATCGTAAATTATAATTTGGAATCCAGATTTCACTATCCATGTAATCTTTCTTATGAGTTTCCGTGAATGCCCCAAATATTGAGTATGACTCTAATAGGAAGCCATTTATAAACTTAACTTTATTTCTTAATTTTGACTTTAAACCTTGTATGTTTGCAAATATGAATGATTTTCCATATTGTATGTCACTTCTGGAAGGTTTTGGTAGTTCTCTCCCCTCTCCACCCTGACCCAGGGTGTGTTGTTCTGGCAAATTGTTTGTCCAGTTTTGGAAGTGGTACTGGGGAGTGTGGTAGTTTCTGTGTAGTTGGGAGGTGTAATATGTGTGGTCTTGATGATGAATTGTAGTCCGGTCTTGGGCATTTTCCCCTCTCCATCTGTACTCCTGCAATGTTTCTGCCTGTCTGTTCCTTCCTCTGGTTCTACCTGCCTCTAAAAAAATTTCCAGGGCTATTATATTGGACTTTCTCTCTTATATAGCGCTGTGTACCTCTCACGTGGAAATCAGGGCAATGAAGATCGTAGCATTTCCTGTCATAAACTGAGAGTTTGCATAGCTTAGGGTGAAAATATCTATCAGTCTGTAGCAAAACGACATCTGCCTTTCCCTAACATGTTTTGGCATTTCTGGGGATGTATGAATGTGCATTCTGTGCCTCTGGTCCTGTATGTGCACTGTCCTTTTGCATAATATATGCAAATATTTTCATCTGTGCTTGTATTCTTATTGTTTGTAGCTGTGCACGACTTATCTATCTCTGTGTTTTTTGTTCCAACTTTCTCGTTTTCGCATTCTTTCTCGGTATTGCCCATATCTTTCTACTTGTTGCTTTCATCTTTCTGATTTGTGTTCTCGTCCATCTCATTTTTTCTCTCCTTATTCATATTACCAGTTTGCTCTTCAATATTGCCTTCATTTTTGTGTACCTCGACACAATGTCCTTCTACATTGCAAATTTGGCTCTCTAAACTCTCAGTCCCTGGGTTGTGTTCAGTGTTCGTTGCTGTCTTTGCATACTCTGCATATATTTCTGGTAGCTTTTGTGTGAATTTTAGCCTATGTACTTCAGGAATGTCATTCATTAGTTTGGTGATGTTTTCCCACATCTATCATTTTGACAGATCCAGTAGTTACCTTGTCTGTTTGCATATTGTGTAGGTAATCCTGTACAACTCAGGTGAAATCTTATATTACAAACGTTACATACAATCCTTACAACATTCTTCCCAAGTGACTTAAAACAACTGCCACACGTCTCCATGTTGGGTTTGTGGTGTAGAGGTTGTCTGTTCCTTTATTTGTGATTTATTGTCGATTTATCCCTTGTTAACTTTAGTAATTTTACTATTTATAATATTATATGAAAATAATTATAATATTATATATATGTATATATAATATATATATACAGTATATTTATAATATTATATATATGTTTATTTGTTCAACTTTATGAGGGGGGTACTTATCGCAAAGTGGAGAAAATGGTCCCAGTAGGGACCGTACAGCTGACCACTGTTCCCAGTTGTATTTTAATATACAAACCGCCAGATGCAACAATTAAGGAATTCACTGAACAGATCCACAAATAGAGAATATCCTTGATAACCTAGCAAACCCAATACCAGATATCATCTTCCTTGGAGACTTCAATCTACCCAGTTTAAAATGGAGAATAGTAAACAATAACATTATAGCAGGAAATCAACCTGGAAATAACCAACCACAGGTCAGAGAACTACTGAGATTCTGTGACAAATTCTCACTCAGTCAGCAGATTACAGAACCAACTAGGAACGAAAACACGCTGGACCTGATATTCACGAACAATGAGGAGCTAATCAGAGACATTACTGTCTCAGACACTACGTACTCGGACCACAAGCTCATTGAAGTGCAAACATTAATAACGGTAGTAGGCCCAAGAGAAACAACAAGTGAGAAGGGTTATTCAATAAATTCAATTTTAATAATAAGAAGTTAGACTGGGAGAAAATAAACAGGGAGCTTACAAACATTCAGTGGGAAAATGTTCTAGGAAATAAAAATCCTACACAAGGAATAGAAAAACTGATTTCTGAAGCCTATGAAGTCTGTCTGAAACATGTTCCTTTGAGGAAAGCCAGAAAGAGGTCCAATGTAGAAAGAGAATGCAGACGACATTACAAAAGAAGGAAGAAATTAACAGAAATGCTTAAGCAGATACGACTCTCCATACAAAGAAGAAATAATTGCACGCATCACTCAGTCCCTCACCCCAGAGCAAATAGCCCACGAATTATTCTCTGAAGGTGAAGAAAGTGTGTTTGACGATTCAGACAACGATGAGGATTATACACAGTTGTCGGGAGATAGTAGCAGCAGCAGTGAAAGTGAGAATGACCGCCATGCCATGGCGAGGCCTATACGCTCTCCCATGCCTCCTCGCCCATTTTCTACCCCAATTCTACCACGACCTCACAGTTCCTGTGGATATTTTCTGTTTGAGGGTGACGAGTCAGAGGGAGGTGACTCCTTTTCTGGGTTTAGTGACTCAGATCAAAGTTTTATTGAGCCTGTGGCTGGTACCAGTGGTGTAACTGGGCGAGAAATTGTCGCGTCAGCAGCATCTCGCCCAGCCAAGCGCCACCGCATGGCACCACATGAGGGACCAAGACCCTCGTGTTCACGTGCACCCACCTCACGTGCACGTAGCCGCCGTGCTTCTCGCAGACGGTATTCAGCTCCTGGTCGCCGGTATGCATCGCTTCCTCGCCGTCTTTCCTCTGCATTTCGCAGGACGCCTGGTGTACTTGAGTGGAGTGATGGTGACGACTTTATTCCTAATATTCCTCACTTTGACGATAAAGATGTAGGGATTACAAACCTTTTCCCTAATCAAGGTGAGGACATGGCTGAGATGGAATATTTTACAGCATTCTATGATGAACCACTCATGGAATACATTGTACACCAAACGAACCTGCATGCTGCTTACCTGATTGAGAGGGAAATCACAGAATTTTCACGACTGCAGCGTTGGAAAAATACCACAGTGGCGGAAATGTATGTGTTTTTGGCACTCTGTTTGTTGATGAAGCACTGTCACAAACATGCAATAAATGACTATTGGAGCAAGGACAAGACAATACCAACACCTTTATTCGGGAAATATATGTCACGAGACAGGTTTCAGATACTCCTCAGGTGTCTACATTTTGGAAGTGTTCAGGACCGAACACCTGATGATAGACTGTGGCGAGTGAGGCACTACATGAACGATGTTATTGGAAAATTCAGAGATTTTTACGTACCAGCACAGAAGCT